>NC_091330.1:2110000-2145000 GCF_038502225.1 Cherax quadricarinatus | reverse complement strand
CAGTGTATATATCCATACACTGAAACACCTCTCAGTGTATATATCATACACTGAAACACTTCTCAGTGTATATATCCATACACTGAAACACTTCTCAGTGTATATATCATACACTGAAACACTTCTCAGTGTATATATCATACACTGAAACACTTCTCAGTGTATATATCATACACTGAAACACTTCTCAGTGTATATATCATACACTGAAACACTTCTCAGTGTATATATCATACACTGAAACACTTCTCAGTGTATATATCCATACACTAAAACACCTCTCAGTGTATATATCCATACACTAAAACACCTCTCAGTGTATATATCATACAATGAAACGCCTCTCAGTGTATATCCTGGGTGTTAACTAGCGCCTACTTTACTTAAATACACAAAAAGTTTAATTTACCGAAGTAAGTTAAGGTTACTTTCATGTTAATTTGGGTTAATCTAGCCATCTGGGATACATTCTATACCTGTATGTTACGACTTGCCCACTAATAGATACATTTAACTTACTAACAGACAGTTCTTCATGACGCATCACATTTCTTGGGTTATCCTGGGTAGCTAACCCTCGGGGGTTAAAAATCTTATCTAAACGCTTTAACTTCCAGCTGACCTAGAAGAGGTGGATTTGCTTGGGTTATTAATGTGGAGGGTTTGTAAGCCAGGGTAACCCAGTAAAGTGACTGTCACAGGAGGTGGGTTTTCTTCCCACTACAAGTCAACGATTCACTGCCTAGTAAATTACTAACAGCTGCTGTTATGTTTAATAAACTCTGTCACTCTATGAACTAATTTTTTTCCTTTAGTTAAATTTCCCCCACACCAAAATTTGTACATGCCACTAATATGACTTAACTACATTGCATAGCATCGGTGCGCAACATTATGTGGCAACCCTGATCTAGACGACATTTTGCACAGTTATTTATAAGGTTAGAGAAAGAATTGTATTTACCTAAGATAAACATCACACACGGCTGCTTCCATGTAATATTCCATCACTAGTATGGTAATGAAATTGGGCAACCTGAGCTGGTGGACTCCAGAATGATGATAAGGAGATCGTTCAACACTCCACTGATATTGACATGTGGGGGGAGACATTTACGTACAGGTCACATTTATTAAATGTCTTATACAGCTGAGACCATTTGTCCTGTACAGTTCATAACATTTATTGTCTTGTACAGCTCAGACCATTTAATAAATGGTCTGAGTTGTACAGAGCATTAATAAATATTCTGGGTTCAACAGCTATGGGAAGCTCACAGGGTTCCTTCCAGCAAGGTTGTAGCTACTCGTACATAGGGACTGATATGTACAAAAATCACACACCTACAGTAGTGAAACTTCAAATGGTATAAAATATCGACAGGTTGCTAGGTAAGACACATATGCAACAGTTAGGCATCTCTACTTCGAAACGCCTCGCCCACACAGTAGGCCTCCTCAGCCGAGTACAGAAAAGTTGATAGAAGCAGAAGATACTTGAAGACGATGTAATCAGTCCATCACCCTTAAAGTATTGAGGTGGTCAGTCCCTCAGTCTGGAGAAGAGTATTGTTCCATAGTCTGAAACAATATTGTTTCAGATTATTGCGAGGCGTTTCGAAGTAGAGATGCCTAACTGTTGCATGTGTGTCTTACCTAGCACACTACAGTAGACAGGAATATATAAATATCTTGGGCTAAGTTAGATTACACCTTCCCAATATATCACCATCATGTCTATAATACTCATAAGCTTTATACAAACAATGTACAACTCTAAACCTGCACATTAAAAATGTGGGTGTAGTGAACGTGAATATAAATAACGCCACGTACACAGCAAGCCATGAAACTTTACAAGAGTTTCTCCTCAACAAATCTCTTTTTCTTTCTGGGTTTAATTAAAGAAAGCGACCACAAGTAGGGGCCAACTTAAACATTCAAAATTTTCGGGAACACTTAGATAAGATTTCATTCGGATTTTTAACCCCGGAGGGTTAGCCACCCAGGATAACCCAAGAAAGTCAGTGCGTCATCGAGGGACTGTCTTATTTCCATTGTGGTCCTCAATCTTGTCCCCCAGGATGCGACCCACACCAGTCTACTAACACCCAAGTACCTACTTGCTGCTAGGTGAACATGACAACAGGTGTAAGGAAACGCGTCGAATGTTTCTACCCCGCCGGGAATCGAACCCGGGACCTCCGTATGTGAAGCGAGAGCTTTAGCCACCAGGCCACTTTACAATAAAGATACTTGTGTGTTTCACGTGTTTCTTACTCTTGCTTAAGTTAGGTTAGTTTAAGTTATTTTAGATTAAATTAGGTTTGGTTAAATAAGGTTAATAGGTTAGGAAGAGGGGTCCACTTTGACGGCCACCTGTTAAAACGACCACTTTTCAATAAGAACGGCGATTGATCACGGTAGGCAGCCCAGAACGGCAAAATTCCATGGATTTTATTTGTATGGATTTTTTTATGGATTTTTTCTCCAATTTCTTGTCTAGACTCCTAAAAAACATTATGTAAATTTATCCTAGGCGCCTTTGCAATGTGGCGCACATTATTCCAGGAGAATGTGCGGCAATCAATTTGTATGACAGTTTACGTTCAAACTCGAGTTGTGTTTATCCGTAAGTGTAGTTTATTTTAATCCTGTTATTACTGGTAAAGTGTCCTTGAATGACCAGATATAATATCCAGCAACCAAATCGAACTTTAACACAAAGGTCCAGCACCTCTCACGTCTTGATATGAGGTTAAAACCCTTATTAGTTGTATTACAAACTATTGTGCACTGTATTCTTGGCTCTAACTGCTGTCGTTCAAGCTATATCTGTATTGAAGACCCTGTTAATTTGCCAGCATCAAATAACAGAACGGGCTGGGATCGAAGCAACGGCAGGCGTGTCATGAACCTTGTAGGGCAGTATGTTATTCACTAGACTCACCTGCCATGGGTTCCAGCTCTACCTGTTCTGTGATTAGTTTGTAATTGTATTGTTATGGTTTCACGAGTCACGCTGTCGTCACAGCTATATCTGTCTTGATAACCCTGTTAATTCACCAGCATCAAGGTCACACACCCCACCTCACTAATGGTAGGTCTTTAACTGGTGTCGTCATAGCTATATCTTGAAAGACGTGTGTGCTACTCAGGCCGACTTCAGATTTATACCTTTTTTATGCAATCTTTGAATATTATCACAATGTGCACGAATATACAGAAGAATGAACAGGGAATCGAACCGTAGTCCATGTTATTGTATATCTAGAACATCTTGAGAGAGCCAAACACTGGCAGTACGAGGAATCTATAAGCGATTACCCATACATTCAACGTTAACTATTTTAGATCTAATAGAGCAGGAACTCTCTTTAGAATATGTGTCTAAATGAAGACACACACACACACACACACACACACACACACACACACACACACGCCTAGTAGCAACCGGTGAAGAGGCGGGGCCAGGAGCTAGGACTCGACCCCTGCAACCACAAATAGGTGAGTACACACACACAAGGACTGGACATAAATATATTTTTTCCACATCTTGTCGGTATCACCAAAACATTTTTCACACACCATAATAGATCCCAATGGAAATAAACTTCTTGGATAGTGCTGGAATCCCCCCTCTCCCCAAGTCGTGATAACACGTCACTCTTGTCTCTGACGACCAAATGAACGACCTGTTGTTGTTTTCCTGGAGTGTAATACTGTCGTGTCCACAGGTCGTCTGGCGAGCTGGACGACTCTTACGGTGCTCCGCGCACGCGACACGCCCCTCCGCCCACAGCACCCACCCCGCCGCCCAGGGTCACCCAACAAACTACCACCACCACCACCGCAGCTGCGGCTGCTGTTGTAGCCGCCACCGCCACTACCATCCCTACCACCACCACAACTACCACCACTACCAAACCTACACTCCCGCGTGAGTACCTCACAATATACACCGAGAATACCAAGACTAACTTGATAAAACTCTTCTTGAGCGAAACATCGCTATGTTCCCTCTCTGAGTACTTCATTTGTTTCACAACTTTAAAGTTACACGTTAGTAGATGTTATCCTACCTAAGCCTAGGTAGGATATAGGAAAGGATATAGGAAAGTATGGGTTTGGAAATAGGATAGCTGATGAGTGGAATAGTCTTCCTTGTAGGGTTATTGAAGCCAAAACCTTGGGTAGTTTCAAATTTAGGTTGGATAAATACAAGAGTGACAGGGGTTGGATTTGAGTGGGACTTGCGCACAAGTAAATAGAATTATGAAAGCTTATTGCTTGGGTAGCGTTGAAAACTTGCTTGGGTAGCGTTGAAAACTTGCTTGGGTAGCGTTGAAAACTGGGTTGGGCAAATATTCTGTTAGTAGGATGGATTGTCGAGGACCTAACTAGTATGGACCAACAGGCCTGCTGCAGTGTTCCTTATGTTCTAAGCCTAGGTTAAGTCATCTTATTTGTAGATGAATGGTTCACAGAACCGACATGTTGATAAATTAGACACATGTGCAACTCTTGGGTATCTTTATTGAGGAAACGTTTCGCCACACAGTGGCTTCATCAGTCCATACGTAGGAGAAACTTGAAGAACAGTAGGAGAATGAGGTAATCAGTCCCTCAACCTTGAGTCGATGTGTCATCTTATCGATGTGTCTGATATGTGGAAGATGGCTAATGTAATTCCTATTTTTAAAACAGGGGACAAGTCGTTACCGTCAAATTACCGCCCAATAAGCCTGACCTCAATTGTAGGCAAATTACTAGAGTCAATTATAGCTGAGATTATAAGAAGCCATCTCGATAAGCATAGCTTGATTAAAGATACTCAGCATGGATTCACAAGAGGCCGGTCCTGTCTAACTAATTTATTAACTTTCTTCAGTAAAGCTTTTGAGGCTGTTGACCACGATAAAGAATTTGATATTATTTACTTAGATTTTAGTAAGGCATTTGATAGAGTTCCTCACCAAAGACTGTTGAAGAAAGTAGCAGCTCATGGCATTGGGGGAAGGGTGCTCTCGTGGATCGAATCATGGCTCACAGACAGGAAGCAAAGAGTGTCCATAAATGGGGTTAAATCCGAGTGGGGATCAGTAACAAGTGGCGTTCCACAGGGATCAGTCTTGGGCCCGTTGTTGTTTATAATATATATCAATGATCTTGATGAAGGAATTACTAGTGATATGAGCAAATTCGCCGATGACACGAAGATAGGTAGGATAATTGATTCAAACGTAGATGTTAGGGAACTTCAGGAGGATTTAGACAAACTCTACTCTTGGTCAGAAAAGTGGCAGATGCAGTTCAATGTAGATAAATGCAAGGTTCTGAAGCTCGGGAGTGTCCATAACCCTAGCACTTATAAGTTAAATAATGTAGAACTTAACCATACAGATTGCGAAAAGGACTTGGGGATTATGGTAAGCAGCAACCTTAAATCAAGACAGCAATGCCTAAGCGTACGTAATAAGGCAAATAGATTACTGGGATTTATATCAAGAAGTGTAAGCAACAGAAGTCCAGAGGTCATACTGCAGCTTTATACATCATTAGTAAGGCCTCACCTAGATTATGCAGCTCAATTCTGGTCTCCATATTACAGAATGGACATAAATTCGTTAGAAAACATTCAGCGTAGGATGACTAAATTAATACATAGCATTAGAAATCTTCCTTATGAAGAAAGATTGAAGACTCTTAAGTTACATTCACTTGTTAGACGAAGAATGAGGGGAGACCTGATCGAAGTGTATAAGTGGAAGATAGGTATTAATAAAGGGGATATTAACAAGGTCTTGAGGATATCTCTCCAAGAGAGAACCCGCAGTAATGGATTTAAATTAGATAAGTTTAGATTTAGAAAGGACATAGGAAAGTATTGGTTTGGAAATAGGGTAGTTGATGAGTGGAACAGTCTACCTAGTTGGGTTATTGAGGCTAGGACCTTGGGTAGTTTCAAATTTAGGTTGGATAAGTACATGAGTGGGAGGGGTTGGATTTGAGTGGGACTTGCACATCAGAGCTTATTTCTTGGGTAGCATTGAAAATTGGGTTGGTCAAATGTTTGTTAGTGGGATGAATTGTAAAGGACCTGCCTAGTATGGGCCAACAGGCCTGCTGCAGTGTTCCTCCTTTCTTATGTTCTTATGTTCTTATGTTCTAAGCTTAGGTTAAGAGTTGTTATAAGATTTTGTTCGGATTTTTAACTCGGGAGGGTTAGCCACCCAGGGTAACCCAAGAAAGGCATCGAGTCATCGAGGATTGTCTGTCTTATTACCATTGTGGTCCTCAATCTTGTTCCCCAGGATGCGACCCACACCAGTCGACTAACACACAGGTACCTATTTGCTGCTAGGTGAACAGGACAAGTCTAAGGAAACGCGTGGAAATGCTTTCACCCCGCCGGGAATCGAACCCGGGCCATTCGCGTGTGAAGCGAGAGCTTTACCAGCCTGGCCACTGAGGCCAGCTTAGGTTAAGAGTTATCTTATCTAAGCTCATTTGAAGTCCACCTTCTCCCCCCTAATCCTCCAGCATGCCACGACCCACAACAGCTGATTAACACCTAGGTGAACAGATGTAACAGCACACCTAGGTGAATACATAACAGCACACCTAGGTGAACATGTAACAGCACACCTAGGTGAACACATAACAGCACACCTAGGTGAACATGTAACAGCACACCTAGGTGAACAGATGTAACAGCACACCTAAGTGAACATGTAACAGCACACCTAGGTGAACATGTAACAGCACACCTAGGTGAACATAAGAACATAAGAACATAAGAACATAAGAAAGGAGGAACACTGCAGAAGGCCTGTTGGCCCATACTAGGCAGGTCCTTTACAATTCATCCCACTAACAAAACATTTGCCCAACCCAATTTTCAATGCCACCCAAGAAACAAGCTCCGATGTGCAAGTCCCACTCAAATCCAACCCCTCCCACTCATGTACTTATCCAACCTAAATTTGAAACTACCCAAAGTCCTAGCCTCAATAACCCAACTAGGTAGACTGTTCCACTCATCAACTACCCTATTTCCAAACCAATACTTTCCTATGTCCTTTCTAAATCTAAACTTATCTAATTTAAATCCATTACTGCGGGTTCTCTCTTGGAGAGATATCCTCAAGACCTTGTTAATATCCCCTTTATTAATACCTATCTTCCACTTATACACTTCGATCAGGTCTCCCCTCATTCTTCGTCTAACAAGTGAATGTAACTTAAGAGTCTTCAATCTTTCTTCATAAGGAAGATTTCTAATGCTATGTATTAATTTAGTCATCCTACGCTGAATGTTTTCTAACGAATTTATGTCCATTCTGTAATATGGAGACCAGAATTGAGCTGCATAATCTAGGTGAGGCCTTACTAATGATGTATAAAGCTGCAGTATGACCTCTGGACTTCTGTTGCTTACACTTCTTGATATAAATCCCAGTAATCTATTTGCCTTATTACGAAAGAGAGCGGTTGTTGAGTCAGGGGAAGGTTAAGCATGTCCTCAGAATTTCCATGATGTGGGGTTGACAAGTTGGTACGAAAGGATATACGACAAGATGAGAGAAGACACATGCAATCGTGTCTTTGTTGAGATGTTTTCGCCACCCAAAGGGCTTTTCAAACAATTCCAGACAAAACTGAAGCAGAGACCATGACAGAAAAATAGCGTCAACTCAGAGGCGAACAAATAGCGGAGACTTGGAAGCAGAAAGAATCCCGGCTTTTTTAAGTAACGTCAGGGAGACGAGGCAATTATGGGGGATTTCGGAGTAGCCCTTTCCAAGAGAGGTTAGGTAGAGTCGGAGTGTGAAGGAGCGTACATCCTAGTTCACATCCCAGATGGCCGACAAGTTGTGAAAGCGAAATCGACAAAGAGGAGTAAGACACTGCAACATTCCGGCTTTAGAAAATGCCATCCAAAAGCTTTTCTAAATTCCAGAAAACCTGAAGACCAGTAGAGAATCTCCACGACTATGGTGCTGTTCGCACCTACTCCTAGGTTGAGGGAATGATTACCTCATCTTCTGTACATAGTTCTACTGTCTTCAAGTTATGTCCTGGAATTTGTATTGATAAAGCCACTGGATGGCGAAACGTCTACAATAAAGATACCCAGATGTTGCACGTGTGTCTTACTCTCATCTTGTCGGTATTATATACCTTTCGTACACAACTTGTCAGACACTGCAACATCATGGAATCTTAATTCTGAGGACATGTACATACCTTCACAACTACGACTACTACTACAACTAACCCATCTCTTTGGAAGGACCTACTTCCACTGGGGAATCCCGCCCACCAGTGAATTTGCCCTCGTCTGCTTCACCTGACGTTACTATATAAGCGCCAGGATTCTTTCTTCTGCTTCAGAATCTCCACGACTATGGTGCTGTTCGCACCTACTCCTAGGTTGAGGGACTGATTACCTCATCTTCTGTACATAGTTCTACTGTCTTCAAGTTATGTCCTGGAATTTGTATTGATAAAGCCACTGGATGGCGAAACGTCTACAATAAAGATACCCAGATGTTGCACGTGTGTCTTACTCTCATCTTGTCGGTATTATATACCTTTCGTACACAACTTGTCAGACACTGCAACATCATGGAATCTTAATTCTGAGGACATGTACATACCTTCACAACTACGACTACTACTACAACTAACCCATCTCTTTGGGAAGGACCTACTTCCACTGGGGAATCCCGCCCACCAGTGAATTTGCCCTCGTCTGCTTCACCTGACGTTACTATATAAGCGCCAGGATTCTTTCTTCTGCTTCAGAATCTCCACGACTATGGTGCTGTTCGCACCTACTCCTAGGTTGAGGGACTGATTACCTCATCTTCTGTACATAGTTCTACTGTCTTCAAGTTATGTCCTGGAATTTGTATTGATAAAGCCACTGGATGGCGAAACGTCTACAATAAAGATACCCAGATGTTGCACGTGTGTCTTACTCTCATCTTGTCGGTATTATATACCTTTCGTACACAACTTGTCAGACACTGCAACATCATGGAATCTTAATTCTGAGGACATGTACATACCTTCACAACTACGACTACTACTACAACTAACCCATCTCTTTGGGAAGGACCTACTTCCACTGGGGAATCCCGCCCACCAGTGAATTTGCCCTCGTCTGCTTCACCTGACGTTACTATATAAGCGCCAGGATTCTTTCTTCTGCTTCAGAATCTCCACGACTATGGTGCTGTTCGCACCTACTCCTAGGTTGAGGGACTGATTACCTCATCTTCTGTACATAGTTCTACTGTCTTCAAGTTATGTCCTGGAATTTGTATTGATAAAGCCACTGGATGGCGAAACGTCTACAATAAAGATACCCAGATGTTGCACGTGTGTCTTACTCTCATCTTGTCGGTATTATATACCATTCGTACACAACTTGTTCGCACCTACTCCTAGGTTGAGGGACTGATTACCTCATCTTCTGTACATAGTTCTACTGTCTTCAAGTTATGTCCTGGAATTTGTATTGATAAAGCCACTGGATGGCGAAACGTCTACAATAAAGACACCCAGATGTTGCACATGTGTCTTACTCTCATCTTGTCGGTATTATATACCTTTCGTACACAACTTGTCAGACACTGCAACATCATGGAATCTTAATTCTGAGGACATGTACATAACCTTCACAACTACGACTACTACTACAACTAACCCATCTCTTTGGGAAGGACCTACTTCCACTGGGGAATCCCGCCCACCAGTGAATTTGCCCTCGCTCTGCTTCACCTGACGTTACTATAAAAGCGCCAGGATTCTTTCTTCTGCTTCAGAATCTCCACGACTATGGTGCCTGTTCGCACCTACTCCTAGGTTGAGGGACTGATTACCTCATCTTCTGTACATAGTTCTACTGTCTTCAAGTTATGTCCTGGAATTTGTATTGATAAAGCCACTGGATGGCGAAACGTCTACAATAAAGACACCCAGATGTACATGTGTCTTACTCTCATCTTGTGCTTTCGTAGGGTTGGATGGGCACATAACCCACAACTACGAGCCCATCTCTTTGGGAGAACCTGGGGAATCCCGCCCACCAGTTTACCTGACGTACATAAAAGCGCCAGGATGAACTGCTATGGTGCTGCCACTTTTTGAGGGACTGACCATCTTCTGTAGTTCTACTGTCTTCAAGTTATGTCCTGGAATTTGTATTGATAAAGCCACTGGAAATCCAATAAAGACCCCAGATGAATGTTCCCTAACGCTTAGGCATCTACGTTTAACCCCCAAGAATCAATTATCCTACCTCCCGATTCAGAACCTTCATTTATCTACATTGTGTCATCGACCAAGAGTAGAGTTTGTCGAATTTAACATCTACGTTTGAATCAATCACCTATCATCGGCGAATATATCACTAGCAATTCCTTCATCAAGATCATTGATATATATTATAAACAACAACGGGCCCAAGACTGATCCCTGTGGAACGCCACTTGTTACTGATCCCCACTCGGATTTAACCCCATTTATGGACACTCTCTGCTTCCTGTCTGTGAGCCATGACTCGATCCACGAGAGCACCCTTCCCCCAATGCCATGAGCTGCTACTTTCTTCAACAGTCTTTGGTGCGGAACTCTATCAAATGCCTTACTAAAATCTAAGTAAACAATATCAAATTCTTTATCGTGGTCAACAGCCTCAAAAGCTTTACTGAAGAAAGTTAATAAATTAGTTAGACAAGACCGGCCTCTTGTGAATCCATGCTGAGTATCATTAATCAAGCTATGCTTATCGAGATGGCTTCTTATAATCTCAGCTATAATTGACTCTAGCAACTTGCCTACAATTGAGGTCAGGCTTATTGGGCGGTAATTTGACGGTAACGACTTGTCCCCTGTTTTAAAAATAGGAATTACATTAGCCATCTTCCACATATCAGACACTACACCTAGGTGAACATGTAACAGCACACCTAGGTGAACACATAACAGCACACCTAGGTGAACATGTAACAGCACACCTAGGTGAACAGATGTAACAGCACACCTAGGTGAATATGTAACAGCACACCTAGGTGAACATGTAACAGCACACCTAGGTGAACATGTAACAGCACACCTAGGTGAACATGTAACAGCACACCTAGGTGAACATGTAACAGCACACCTAGGTGAACAGATGTAACAGCACACCTAGGTGAACATGTAACAGCACACCTAGGTGAACAAATAACAGCACACCTAGGTGAACATATAACAGCACACCTAGGTGAACATATAACAGCACACCTAGGTGAACATGTAACAGCACACCTAGGTGAACATGTAACAGCACACCTAGGTGAACAGATGTAACAGCACACCTAGGTGAACATATAACAGCACACCTAGGTGAACATATAACAGCACACCTAGGTGAACAAATAACAGCACACCTAGGTGAACAAATAACAGCACACCTAGGTGAACAAATAACAGCACACCTAGGTGAACATATAACAGCACACCTAGGTGAACATATAACAGCACACCTAGGTGAACAAATAACAGCACACCTAGGTGAACAAATAACAGCACACCTAGGTGAACATATAACAGCACACCTAGGTAAACATATAACAGCACACCTAGGTGAACATGTAACAGCACACCTAGGTGAACATATAACAGCACACCTAGGTGAACATATAACAGCACACCTAGGTGAACATGTAACAGCACACCTAGGTGAACATATAACAGCACACCTAGGTGAACATATAACAGCACACCTAGGTGAACATGTAACAGCACACCTAGCTGAACAAATAACAGCACACCTAGGTGAGCATGTAACAGCACACCTAGGTGAACAAATAACAGCATACCTAGGTGAACATATAACAGCACACCTAGGTGAACAAATAACAGCACACCTAGGTGAACATATAACAGCACACCTAGGTGAACATATAACAGCACACCTAGGTGAACAAATAACAGCACACCTAGGTGAACATGTAACAGCACACCTAGGTGAACAAATAACAGCACACCTAGGTGAACATATAACAGCACACCTAGGTGAACATATAACAGCACACCTAGGTGAACAAATAACAGCACACCTAGGTGAACATATAACAGCACACCTAGGTGAACATATAACAGCACACCTAGGTGAACAAATAACAGCACACCTAGGTGAGCATGTAACAGCACACCTAGGTGAACAAATAACAGCACACCTAGGTGAACATATAACAGCACACCTAGGTGAACAAATAACAGCACACCTAGGTGAACATATAACAGCACACCTAGGTGAACATATAACAGCACACCTAGGTGAACAAATAACAGCACACCTAGGTGAACATATAACAGCACACCTAGGTGAACATATAACAGCACACCTAGCTGAACAAATAACAGCACACCTAGGTGAGCATGTAACAGCACACCTAGGTGAACTAATAACAGCACACCTAGGTGAACATATAACAGCACACCTAGGTGAACAAATAACAGCACACCTAGGTGAACATATAACAGCACACCTAGGTGAACATATAACAGCACACCTAGGTGAACAAATAACAGCACACCTAGGTGAACATGTAACAGCACACCTAGGTGAACATATAACAGCACACCTAGGTGAACATATAACAGCACACCTAGGTGAACATATAACAGCACACCTAGGTGAACATATAACAGTACACCTAGGTGAACAAATAACAGCACACCTAGGTGAACATATAACAGCACACCTAGGCGAACATATAACAGAACAAATAACAGCACACCTAGGTGAATGTAACAGCACACCTATAACAGCACACCTAGGTGAACATATAACAGCACACCTAGGTGAACAAATAACAGCACACCTAGGTGAACATATAACAGCACACCTAGGTGATAACAGCACACCTAGGTGAACATATAACAGCACACCTAGGTGAACATATAACAGCACACCTAGGTGAACATATAACAGCACACCTAGGTGAACAAATAACAGCACACCTAGGTGAACAAATAACAGCACACCTAGGTGAACAAATAACAGCACACCTAGGTGAACATATAACAGCACACCTAGGTGAACATATAACACACCTAGGTGAACATATAACAGCACACCTAGGTGAACATATAACAGCACACCTAGGTGAACATATAACAGCACACCTAGGTGAACAAACAGCACACCTAGGTGAACATATAACAGCACACCTAGGTGAACATATAACAGCACACCTAGGTGAACAAACAGCACACCTAACAGCACACCTAGGTGAACAATATAACAGCACACCTAGGTGAACATATAACAGCACACCTAGGTGAACAAATAACAGCACACCTAGGTGAACATATAACAGCACACCTAGGTGAACATATAACAGCACACCTAGGTGACCATATAACAGCACACCTATGTGAACAAATAACAGCATAACAGCACACCTAGGTGAACATATAACAGCACACCTAGGTGAACAAATAACAGCACACCTAGGTGAACATATAACAGCACACCTAGGTGAACAGATGTAACAGCCACTTTTGAGCCATGATCAATCTGACAGATGACTGAGCAGTTCACCTTGTACATGCAGTATAAAAGGTACAATATCGTGGCTGGAACAATTCACAACAATCTGAGATTAAAAAAAGGCAATTCTGTGCTACTGCGTTCATCTCACACAGTAAGGTGTCCCCTAGCTTGGTTGGTAGCGCACTCAGATCACATACTGAGTGCCCTTCGATCGATCTCCAGTACAGATGGAAACATTGGACGCGTTTCCTTAAGACACTTGCTGTCCCTGTTCACCTAGCAATAAGTAGGTACTTGGGTGTTAGTTGACTGTTATGGGTGGCATCCTGGGGGGTGGTAGTATACCCCAGATAGGGCTAGGTATACTGGTATATGTGCACGAGCCCTGATCCCAGGTGAGTTTAAGGGCCACCACAGCTTGTACTCTACGAGCCCTGATCCCAGACGTCTCTTGTCTAGATGTAAGTAAGTTTATTCAGGTATACAGAAATACAGTTACATAGAATTATCATACATAGCAGCATGTGTGTAGAGAACCTAGGATAACCCAAAAAAGTCAGACAGAGTGACTTATTTCCATTGGGGTCCTTTTACCTTATTATTATAATATAAAGGTTATAATATTTTCTTATTATTCTACAATGAAGATAACATCTTATTATCATACTAAAAAGACTATCTACTACACGAGGGTCATTAAGACTATCTACAATACGAGGGTCATTACTAGGAATAAGGTAAAATTTACACGTATGTTAGCTAAAAAATAGAAAATCATTCCCCTCCCTTTCTGTAGCTACATTCATCAGACACCTTTTGGCACTCTTCTTGAACTGGTTCATGCTATGACTGGCTTTGACATGTGCGGGCAGTCTGTTCCATTTCTTTATTGCTGTACAATAAAAGGTGTTTGAAGCCTGGCCACTGACTGTGGGTACTACAAAGTTGTGCTCTCTCCCCCTAGTACTATGATTGCTTTGGTTCCCAACCTTGACAAAATTGACAGCAAGATATTCTGGACATTGTTTGTGAGCAATTTTATAAACATGATTTAGCTTCAGTTGTTTTACTCTGTCTTCAACATTCAGCATATCCAACTGCTGTAATTCATCCTGGCCTACATGTTCTCTTTGTCCCAGCCCCAGGATGAATCTTACGATTTTGTTCTGGGTGATTTGCAGTCTATCTTTCAGTTTTTTTGTCAAGGCAGAGTACCAAGAAGAGCAAGCGTAATCCATATGGCATTGTAAAAGGGCTAGACATAGGGTCCTGCGAGCCTCAGTAGGTAGACACTGTGCTTGTCTATACAGGAACTTCAGTCTGGCATTCGCTTTCTTTACTACACTGTTCCCTATCAATTCTCCTGACATGCATGGGTCAAAGGGGATTCCCAAATATTTTACTGATGAAACCAAAGTGATGGGCTCCCCATTACATTGAACATTAAAATTATTTACCCTTCTCAGTTTATGTTTCGTGCCAAAGAGAATGGCTTCAGTTTTCCCGAGGTGTAATGATAGTTTGTCTACTAACCATTTGCTGCAGGACTCCAGTTCCAGTGTTAAAACATTAGCAATATCTTGTGGGTCTTTACCTGACACTAACAGGGCACTGTCATCTGCATACAGTAGGAGTTTGCACTTGACACTGATAGGCATATCATTGACATAACATAAGAATAATAAGGGACCCAGAATACTACCTTGGGGAACTCCACATGTTATCGGCAGGGGTTCTGATTCTGTTTTGTTGATTTTGACTATTTGTCTCCTGTTGCTAAGGTAGGACTTAAACCAGTCTACAGAACCTATACCGATAGCTTGAAGTTTATTACATAATATATTGTGGTTGACAGTATCGAAGGCCTTTTGCAGGTCTAAGGTTACCATACCTATGAGGTTCCCCTTTGACATTTCAGTTCTCAGGTAATCCATCAGATTAATAAGGGAGGTGTCGGTTGAGTAGGATCTTCTAAAGCCCGATTGATAGCTATGGAGAATGTTGTTGTCATTAAGGTACTTAACTACTTGAGAATACACCGCCCTCTCTAGAATTTTAGATATTATACTAAGTATACTAACAGGCCTATAGTTACTTACATCAGACCTACTATTTTTCTTGAAGATAGGAGTAACTCTGGCCTCCTTGAACCCCTCCGGTACGGTATTAGTGGTGATTGATAGATTTATTATGTGAGCAATAGGGACTGACAGTTCAGAAGCACCATCTTTTAGGAACTTACACGGGATGTTATCAGGGCCTGTGCTCTTAGTTGGGTTTAACCTGCTTAGTTCTTTTTGAATAAAGTCATGAGATACACTTACTAGTTGACAACTGTTTGGGGTTACCCCTTTATTGGTATAGTATGTTTGAAACTTGTTTACCAGTAGTAACAGTAGCTATAAAGTGTATATCAGTAGCAACAGTAGGTTTGAAGTATATACCCACAAACTGAAAAAACAAGAATATTGTCCTAACAAAACCTAATGAAACACCACTGCAACCCACCGACACAGCTAACAAGATAAACGACTTCTTCTCAACCATAGGTTCTAATCTCGCCAATAAAATCCCACGTACCAATGCCCATGCCGGGGACTACCTAGATGGGAATTTCCCAAATTCCTTCTATCTTGCTCCAACTGAGCCCACGGAAGTCACCGAGATTATAAAGTCACTTAAAAATAACTCAGGGAATCTGTCTCATGTCCCACCATTATTGTACAAGAGAGTGGCCCATGTCCTCTCGCATACTATCTCATTGCTTTTTAACAAGTCACTAGAAGCTAGCACCTTCCCGAAACTACTCAAGACGGCAAGGGTTACACAAATACATAAAGGTGGTGACCCTACAGATTTAAACAACTATAGGCCAATATCAAACTTACCATTGCTATCCAAAATCTTTGAGAAACTCGTGCACAGGAGACTATATTCATTTATAACGTCACAAAACATACTCAACCCCTGCCAAATTGGATTCAGGAAAAATAAAAGCACTAACGATGCAATTATAAAAATGCTAGATCTGCTTTACACAGCATTGGAAAATAAGGAATATCCACTCGGAATTTTTATTGACCTAAGAAAAGCTTTTGACACAGTAGACCACAGCATCCTACTCCACAAACTTGACCATTATGGTATAAGAGGCCATGCGCTTGCATATTTCAAATCTTACCTTACTAATAGGTATCAGTATGTCATCATTAAAGACAGCATCAACAACACAGCCACTTGATACTGGAGTTCCGCAGAGAAGTATCCTTGGTCCCCTGCTCTTCCTCATATACATCAATGATCTTCCAAACGTATCTCGACACCTGAACCCCATTCTCTTTGCTGACGACACG
Organism: Cherax quadricarinatus; assembly: GCF_038502225.1. Lineage (NCBI taxonomy): Eukaryota > Metazoa > Arthropoda > Malacostraca > Decapoda > Parastacidae > Cherax > Cherax quadricarinatus. The sequence goes on along the minus strand of NC_091330.1, from coordinate 2,128,086 downwards.
ACTCATGTCATCTCTCACCCTAATCTTGCAACCCTCAACACCATTGTTAATGAGGAGCTGATCAAAATATCGACTTGGATGACAGCCAATAAACTTACGCTTAACGTTGACAAAACCTACTACATTATGTTTGGTAGCAGAGCAGGAGATGCGCAAATTAACATTAAGATCGACAACACTCTAATTACCAGGCATAATGAGGGCAAATTCCTAGGCCTATACCTCGACAACAACCTGAACTTCAGCACCCATATCCAACACATAACCAAAAATGTATCCAAAACGGTTGGGATCCTCTCCAAGATACGATACTACGTGCCGCAAACTGCCCTTCTCACACTATACCATTCACTTATATATCCATACCTCACCTATGTTATCTGTGCTTGGGGTTCAACTGCAGCAACACACCTAAAGCCAATAATAACCCAACAAAAAGCCGCAGTAAGAATAATCACCAAATCCCATCCCTGGCAACCCCCCCCCCCAACTCTTCATAGATCTAAACTTGCTCCCTATTCAGTACATCCACACTTACTACTGTGCAATCTACATCTACAGGACCTTAAATTCCAATATTAACCTTGACCTAAAACGCTTTCTTGATAGTTGTGACAGAACCCACAGGCATAACACCAGACACAAACATCTCTATGACATTCCCCGTGTCCGACTAAACCTTTACAAAAATTCAATGTATGTCAAAGGCCCTAAAATCTGGAACACCCTACCTGAAAATTCCAAAACTGCAGACACATTCATCACCTTCAAAACTACCATCAGAAAACATCTTATCTCCCTGATACACCCTGTCAACTAATAATACGAATACCACCTGGTGGTTCACACTTACACTCACTCACCCATTTGACCATTAACAGAAATATCAATCTCAATCTTAAAATAATGAATCTTAACTAGTCATAAGTTGGCCTGTGATACTCCAATACTGAAACTATGTATAGTGCCAAAACAAAAGCATTCACATTGCTAAACTCACAACTAGTATTTAGTCACTTAGCCATAATACCAACTTATCTCATAATTTTATAACATTTTAAACCTAAGATTTAATATAAGTCTGCCCGAAATGCCTAGCCATGCTAGGCGTTCTAGTGGTACACTCTGTAATTATTATTTTACTACATGTAAACCACACAATAACCAAATTCTGTAAACTCAGCATTGTAATACTTATAGAGAATAAACTTTGAATTGAATTGAATTGAATACCAGTAACAATAATAGCTTTAAGGTATATACCACTAACAATAGTAATATTGTAGTTAGTTTATTATTTGCATCTCTTATTTCCTAATTTAAAGTATATTTTTGTCATAAGAAAAATACGTGTAAAGCGTTCCACGTGAGATCCTAACTTAACAAAATTAGTCGAAAGTCGAGTAAAAATTTCCCATTAAAAATAAGTCATACATTAAATAATACCTCCGTTTTCTATGACCACATGCAACACGCTTTCTAGGGGAAACAATGATATTTTGTTGGCTTTCAGATTACGTAAGTTTATTCAGGTATACACAGCCTCATTATACACAGCATACGTCCGTTTTTCACTTTGCATTGATAAGTTAAAATCAACTAAGAGAGCGAGTTTCCTTAGGCTAATATATGAAAATCAAATGAACGTCAGTAAAGCGTCATTTACACTAAAATTTAGACGTGACTATCTAACAGTTTAAAATAGTCCCCTCACTCGCCGAGTCCCGCTTTCTTCAACCCATTAAATCTTTTATCTTATGATAAGATAAGATTTCGTTCGGATTTTTAACCCTGGAGGGTTAGCCACCCAGGATAACCCAAGAAAGTCAGTGCGCCATCGAGGACTGTCTAACTTATTTCCATTGTGGTCCTCAAATCTTGTCCCCCAGGATGCGACCCACACCAGTCGACTAACACCCAGGGACCTATTTGCTGCTAGGTGAACAGGACAACAGGTGTAAGGATATAAGTGGCTTTGGCATGCTGCTCTTACCTGTATTTTTTTTGTACCTCTGTATGTAAGGTAAAATTTCTAAATAAATAAAGGAAACGCGTCGAAATGTTTCCACCCGCCGAGAATCGAACCCGGGCCCTCCGTGTATGAAGCGGGAGCTTTAGCCACCAGGCCACCGGTCTGTTTGTGCTTTTCTATAATTGGTTAAATTTTCTCAACGAACGACACTAGCAAAACCTAATTACAGTAAACGAAACTGAGGGTAAGAAATTCGCTGGGGTGGTAGGAAAACAGGTTGTTGATACCCGCAGGTCACAGTCAAGTGACCACCCACTCAGAAACTGGTTCTCATCTAGTAAGTTTATTTAGGCACAGGTACACATAAGTACAATTATCATACATAATGTAAATTATCTAGAATAACCCCCCAACATCAACAAAACAATAGGAAACAACAAAAGAATACAACAACAACTGTATCATGATAATTCAGTCTCTCCTGGAGTATACCTGGAGATTGTTCCGGGGGTCAACGCCCCCCGCGGCCCGGTCCATGACCAGGCCTCGCGAGTGAAAACATACGAAATAAATGTTAACAGGCAGCAATACGTCATATAAATCTCATATTGCGTCTTAGTCTCAGCGATGAGACACAGACCATTCTTTCTGCATATTCTGACACAACAATAAGATGATCTGAACATCAACACGCAGCTGATGACATTACATGGTATTATATGGTATTACATAATGATAATATAGAATGGTATACCGTAATGCAAGTTTCCTCATCTATACAATGAAGTTACGTTTAAATAAAAACAACTTTTATTGCCTTTTTTAGTAGGTTTAAAGTATATAACATTAACAACAGTAGCTTTGATATACTACTAGTAATAGTAGATGTAGTTTACCAGTAGTAACAGTAGCTATAAAGTGTATATCAGTAGCAACAGTAGGTTTAAAGTATATACCATTAATAATAGTAGGTTTAAAGTATATACCAGTAACAATAATAGCTTTAAGGTATATAACACTAACAATAGTAGCTTTAAAATATATACGTCAGTAGAGGTGTTACGTTGGTGGAGAGTAACATCCAGGGAGGTACTACCTCCCTGCATGTGATAAACAATAAGTGTTAATAAAGAACAACACAAGTGTTAACAACACAAATGTTAACAACACAAGTGTTAACAATACAAGTGTTAACAACACAAGTGTTAACAACACAAGTGTTAACACAAGTGTTAATACAAGTGTTAACAATACAAGTGTTAACAATACAAGTGTTAACAACGCAAGTGTTAACAACACAAGTGTTAACAACACAGTGAGACTAGTATTTAAGGTCTACTCCCCCCCCCTTACTTCCCCACCCCCTACCCTAGCTCCCCCCACCCCATCACTTCCTTCCCCATCACCCCCCTCTCTCTCCCCCCCCCAACACGTACGTAGCAGTGTTCGACACAATGGTATGAACACAGTTGTGACCTTGGCCAGTAGTTTCTCCTCTGCTGGCTATACAGTACTAACCGTACTGATTAAATTATATATATATATGTCGTGCCGAATATGTAAAATTGGTCAATTAGCAAGAACTCATTTAAAATTAAGTCCTTTCTAAAATTTTCTCTTATACGTTTAAAGACATATTTTTTTTCATTAATGTTAGTGTAAAAATTTTTAATTTTGCATCAAAAGAATCTTAGAAAACTTACCTAACCTTATTATAACAAGATTAATTTATTTTAGCCTAACCCAACAAAATATATTTTAGATTTGTTTACAATAATTTAATACTAAACAAACACAGTGAAATATATTTATTTCCTTAGATTCAGAATGATTTTGGTGAAATTATTGCATACACAAATTTTCACTTGTCCTATTTGGCAAGATGAACGTTGCTATTTAAGCCAAGATCGCAAGTTCTGCTTATTCGGCACGACATATATATATATATATATATATATATATATATATATATATATATATATATATATATATATATATATGCAAGGAATTCGCGAGAGCATGCGAAATATACACAAACACTGATCTCTGGCTGAAGGAGACTCGAACCTACGAACCTTAGGACAAGGTACGCAGTGCTTTACCAATCTACCCACACTGGACCAATACCTTGGCGTGTAGCATGCGCTACACGTTTGATCCAAGGCAGCCAGCATTGTTCAAATCTCTAGTAAGGCTGATGCATGCAGGGGATGAGATGAATATATATATATATATATATATATATATATATATATATATATATATATATATATATATAAATATATATATATATATATATATATATATATATATATAAACTGCTTAGCATTATGTATGAGTTGAAGTATTCCACAGACCTCCGGAAATTTAGGGGTCTTTCCAATCTTTGCATTTATAAAACACACACTCAGAAAGGCCACAGGCTGCATGACATTTCGGGTAAAACTACAGCCAGCATCAACAATGTCAACAATAGGAAAAAAGCATATGGGGTCGTTTGATATTATCTCTTTACAAATTGTCCCAGTAACGCTACCACTGTTATACTCAGATGTCAACTTACTGACGACAGCAACTTGGTCTTGACTTCACAGCTCTCATCATTCTTTAACTGCAATACCTTCAGATATCATCAAACTAAAATCAACTTGTGTTTCCCGTAGAATGAGAGGCAAGTACCCACGTCCTGTGGAACCCTGCACAACCTGTTGCTTGTCTGTAGGGCCCACCGTGCCTGCCACTTCCTAAGCATATCTCTATGTATATGAACAATGAAGACACTTAGGCAGACACTGGTCACGACTGCGGCATCTGCCCGTTCGTTACCAGGAACCCTGACGTGTCCAGGGAATGAATGTGCGTGGCGTGTCACCTACCTTGGTTGGGCGTGGTGGGACATGTGGCGGGTGTTACCTACCTTGGCTGGGCGTGGTGAGACTGGGGGTGACGTATGTCACGGGTGTCACCTACCTTGGCTGGGCGTGGAGGGACAGGTGGTGGCGTGGAGGTAGTGGACGCAGACTTGGAGGAACACTGTAGGACAAGGGACACACATTAGGATCTTGAAACACACACACACACACACACACACACACACACACACACACACACACACACACACACACACACACACACACACACACACACAGATACACACACGTCGTAAACGACATATAAAATACAGAGAGGAATTGACAAGGTGGACAGAGATTGGATGTTCCAGAGATGGGACACAGCAACAAGGGGTCACAATTGGAAGCTGAAGACTTAGATGAGTCACAGGTATGTTAGAAAGTATTTCTTCAGTCACAGAGTTGTCAGGAAGTGGAACAGTCTGCAGAGTGATGTAGTGGAGGCAGGATCCATACATAGCTTCAAGCAGAGGTTTGATAAAGGGCATGGAGCAGGGAGACAGAGGACCTAGTAGCGACCAGTGAAGAGGCGGGGCCAGGAGTTATGAATCGACCCCTACAATCACAATTAGGTGAGTACACACACACACACACACCGCCCAGTGCCACTGCTAGACATAGTATATAAGGTTATGAAGAAGATTATCAGAAGAGTGGAGCAACTGGAGAGGATCAGGTTCATAAACAACAACGCATGGTTTTATTAGAGATGGTAAATCCCGTCTCATTAATAAATCTGCTAGGGTTCTATGACAAGGTAGAGAGATTTAGGTAGAAGTGAAAGGGATGACTCCCAGACAGTAACGAGCTGTCCGGGAGGATGTGTCGGAATGAACCAGTGTCATGAATGGGATTCCACAAGGGTCAGTACTAGGACCAGCACTGTTTCTTGTGTACGTAAATAACATGAAAGAAAAAAAAATTAGTCAAAGGTATCCCTGTTCGTAATGACGTGAAACTTATGAGAATACAAACAGGACACCAAGAAAGATTACAAACAGATCTGGACAAGCTGCAGGATTAGTCTCACAAGTGACTCCTAGAAATTAATCCCAGCAAATACAAATTTATGAAAATCGGAGAGGGGCAAAGGCGACTACAGAGTATAGACTCAGGGGACAAAGACTTCAAACTTTCCTGAAAGAGGACCTCGGGATGAGCATAATTCCGAGCATATTCCCTGAGGCACACACCAACCGAATAACAGCCACGGCAGACTTTCAAATTTAAAGATAGTTTTCAGGAACTTCAACAAGAAGTCATTCACATTATATACGACATCCATCTGACCCAACCTGGAGTACGCAGCACCAGTATGAAACCTATATCTGATAAAGCACTTCGATAGGCTAGAAAGAAGCTTGCAACGATAACGGTTCGAGTTAAGAATTGAGGAGAGGCTAATGGACAGGACAAGGAGTGACATGATTACGACGTACAAAATACTGAAAGGGACTGTACTGAAAGGGACTGACAGAGTAGACAAAGCAAGTCTGTTTGAGAGGCGGATATCAGGTACACGAGGGTACAGCGGGAAGTTAAAAACATAGATGAGTAAGAGGGATTAGCGAAGTCAGACTATAGTCTGGAACTGGAACTATGTAGACAGCGAATTAAGTAAGATCCATACATGGTATCAATAGGTATTACAGGACCTATGAAGTCAAGAAAGGAAGAATTTCATTAGTTGCCAGCGGAGAGTGGAGCCAGGAGCTGAGATCAGACTTTTGCACAACCGCAAACAGGCGAGTACAAATACGGGACTACATAAAACACTCCCACACCTTAATGTTATTATCCATGTTTACAAATTTACTTATGTTGCCACTTGGTGTGATTTTGTTAATTGTGGCAGCTGGAGGGAGTGGAGCAACAGAAGCAACAGCAGCAGTAACAGGATCCACAGCAGCAGTTGCCTATCTTGTTTTAGAAAACAAGACAGTTTCTGTTGTGGCTGCTGCTCTTGCTGTGGCTGTTGCTGCTACTCTTACAGATCTTACTCCTGATGCTCTTGTTGCTGGATCTTAGCAGAACTAGTTAGTTAGTTTAATATGTTTATTATGCACCCCATACCCATCCTGTGGGCGGTAGTCAAAAGATTACAGAGGTACATAATTGGTCCAGGGACTGGACTCCAAAGTTTTGATAGCTGAGCAAGTTACAAAGGTAATGAACTAGATCTAGCAGAACCTGTAATCATTTTTGCTTGAGTCGTTTCCCATCCCCCAACCACTACCAACACCACCACCATTACCCTCCACCACCATCACAACAACCCCCCCCCACTACCACCATTACCCTCCACCACCATCACAACAACCCCCCCCCACTACCACCATTACCCTCCACCACCATCACAACCACCCCCCCCCACTACCACCATTACCCTCCACCACCATCACAACAACCCCCCCCCACTACCACCTGATGGGGAAAGCTTCAACTTACTGCTACATAATAAACGGCAATTCACTTTCACTTCGAAAAACATACGTCGTGAAATGTCTGAGGATTAAGAAGCTGCTACAATCACTGAGGTAGAGTGCCTGAAGACCCAGAAGCTGCTACAATCACTGAGGTAGAGTGCCTGAAGACCCAGAAGCTGCTACAATCACTGAGGTAGAGTGCCTGAAGACCCAGAAGCTGCTACAATCACTGAGGTAGAGTGCCTGAAGACCCAGAAGCTGCTACAATCACTGAGGTAGAGTGCTTGAAGACCCAGAAGCTGCTGCAATCACTGAGGTAGAGTGCCTGAAGACCCATAAGCTGCTACAATCACTGAGGTAGAGTGCTTGAAGACCCAGAAGCTGCTACAATCACTGAGGTAGAGTGCCTGAAGACCCATAAGCTGCTACAATCACTGAGGTAGAGTGCCTGAAGACCCAGAAGCTGCTACAATCACTGAGGTAGAGTGCCTGAAGACCCAGAAGCTGCTACAATCACTGAGGTAGAGTGCCTGAAGACCCATAAGCTGCTACAATCACTGAGGTAGAGTGCCTGAAGACCCATAAGCTGCTACAATCACTGAGGTAGAGTGCCTGAAGACCCATAAGCTGCTACAATCACTGAGGTAGAGTGCTTGAAGACCCATAAGCTGCTACAATCACTGAGGTAGAGTGCCTGAAGACCCAGAAGCTGCTACAATCACTGAGGTAGAGTGCCTGAAGACCCATAAGCTGCTACAATCACTGAGGTAGAGTGCCTGAAGACCCAGAAGCTGCTACAATCACTGAGGTAGAGTGCCTGAAGACCCATAAGCTGCTACAATCACTGAGGTAGAGTGCCTGAAGACCCAGAAGCTGCTACAATCACTGAGGTAGAGTGCCTGAAGACCCATAAGCTGCTACAATCACTGAGGTAGAGTGCCTGAAGACCCAGAAGCTGCTACAATCACTGAGGTAGAGTGCCTGAAGACCCAGAAGCTGCTACAATCACTGAGGTAGAGTGCCTGAAGACCCATAAGCTGCTACAATCACTGAGGTAGAGTGCCTGAAGACCCAGAAGCTGCTACAATCACTGAGGTAGAGTGCCTGAAGACCCATAAGCTGCTACAATCACTGAGGTAGAGTGCCTGAAGACCCAGAAGCTGCTACAATCACTGAGGTAGAGTGCCTGAAGACCCAGAAGCTGCTGCAATCACTGAGGTAGAGTGCCTGAAGACCCAGAAGCTGCTGCAATCACTGAGGTAGAGTGCCTGAAGACCCAGAAGCTGCTGCAATCACTGAGGTAGAGTGCTTGAAGACCCAGAAGCTGCTACAATCACTGAGGTAGAGTGCCTGAAGACCCATAAGCTGCTACAATCACTGAGGTAGAGTGCCTGAAGACCCATAAGCTGCTACAATCACTGAGTAGAATGCCTGAAGACTAAAACTGCTACAATCACTGAGGGGAAGGTGGCAGCTGTTGGAGAACCCCCAAACATGCGGTGGTGGAGATATATTACGGCACGAGACAGAATCTCCATGAGAAAGTTTGTTGGAGCAACCATCTCACTGTGTTGGAAGTGTCGTTAGTTAGTTAGTTACCATTTTGTCCTAGGCACATGTCGATTAGACACTAGGCCTGCTGTATATGCAAGTGTGTGTGTGTGTGTGTCGTATGTTACTGAGAGTGCTGGAGGCCAGTGTTGGTGGGTGCTGAATGCTACTGGGATGCTGGAGGCCAGTGTTGGAGGGTGCTGAATGCTACAGGGATGCTGGAGGCCAGTGTTGGAGGGTGCTGAATGCTACTGGGATGCTGGAGGCCAGTGTTGGAGGGTGCTGAATGCTACTGGGATGCTGGAGGCCAGTGTTGGAGGGTGCTGAATGCTACTGGGATGCTGGAGGCCAGTGTTGGAGGGTGCTGAATGCTACAGGGATGCTGGAGGCCAGTGTTGGAGGGTGCTGAATGCTACAGGGATGCTGGAGGCCAGTGTTGGAGGGTGCTGAATGCTACTGGGATGCTGGAGGCCAGTGTTGGAGGGTGCTGAATGCTACTGGGATGCTGGAGGCCAGTGTTGGAGGGTGCTGAATGCTACTGGGATGCTGGAGGCCAGTGTTGGAGGGTACTGAATGCTACTGGGATGCTGGAGGCCAGTGTTGGAGGGTGCTGAATGCTACTGGGATGCTGGAGGCCAGTGTTGGAGGGTGCTGAATGCTACAGGGATGCTGGAGGCCAGTGTTGGAGGGTGCTGAATGCTACTGGGATGCTGGAGGCCAGTGCTGGAGGGTGCTGAATGCTACTGGGATGCTGGAGGCCAGTGTTGGAGGGTGCTGAATGCTACTGGGATGCTGGAGGCCAGTGCTGGAGGGTGCTGAATGCTACTGGGATGCTGGAGGCCAGTGTTGGAGGGTGCTGAATGCTACTGGGATGCTGGAGGCCAGTGTTGGAGGGTGCTGAATGCTACTGGGATGCTGGAGGCCAGTGCTGGAGGGTGCTGAATGCTACTGGGATGCTGGAGGCCAGTGTTGGAGGGTGCTGAATGCTACTGGGATGCTGGAGGCCAGTGTTGGAGGGTGCTGAATGCTACTGGGATGCTGGAGGCCAGTGTTGGAAGTGCTGAATGCTACTGTGTGTTGGAGATATTGGATGTTACTAAGAGGTGGTGGTGGTGGTAGGTGGTGGTAGCGGCTGGTGGTGATAGGTGGTGATAGAGAGGGTGGTGGTGAGAGGTGGTGATATTGAGGGTGGTGGTGATAGTGAGGGTGGTGATAGTGAGGGTTGTGGTGATAGTGAGGGTTGTGGTGATAGTGAGGGTTGTGGTGATAGTGAGGGTTGTGGTGATAGTGAGGGTTGTGGTGATAGTGAGGGTGGTGATAGTGAGGGTGGTTATATTGGTTTCAATAGTCCAGGTCTGGTGCTACAACCGTTGTCTCGCTCACCAGTGACGGGTCACCAGTAATACCCGCGTGTTCAATGTAGCTGGGTTGAACACGTTCAACACAATCAGGACCTGAGTGTTCAATGTGGCTGGGTTGAACACGTTCAACACAAGAAAACTCATTTTTAGCTCTCGCAGACCACTAACTTCCGGCGTTAAATTGCAACCTTCCCTGTTTCATAATTGTTCATATAAGCTGTACTAGCCTCAGCACTACCATGATGTACTGTGTGTCTGTACTCACCTAGTTGTGATTACAGGGGTCGATTCACAGCTCCTGACCCCTCCTCTTCACTGGCCGCTACTAGGTCACTCTTCCTGCTCCGTGTGTGTGTGTGTGTGTGTGTGTGTGTGTGTGTGTGTGTGTGTGTGTGTGTGTGTGTGTGTGTGTGTGTGTTAATGCTAATAATCTCTGAGCGAGTGCGGGCAGCGTGTTGCTCCTCTCAGAGACGGGTTGGCTCTACCTAGAGTCTACGAAGAGTATTTCGGGGGTCAACGCCCCTGCGGCCCGGTCCACGACCAGGCCTCCCAGTGGATCACGGCCTGATCAACGAAGCTGTTACTGGTGGGCGTACGTAGTCCAACGTACGAACCACAGCCCAGCTGATCCGGCACCGACTTTAGGTATCTGTCCAGCTCCTTCTTGAAGGTAATAACATACATTCTGTATGATGGTGTGTGACCGGAGGGAGTGAAGGGTATGGAGAGAGCCTTCTGCTATACAGAAGTTACACTATAGTAACAGAAGTTACATTATAGTAACAGACAATGGTATAGTAACAAAAGTAACAGTGCAGTAACAAAAGTAATATTAAATAACAGAAATAACAATATAGTAACAGAAGTAACAGCATAGTAACAGAAGTAACAGTATAGTAACAGAAGTAACAGTATAGTAACAAAAGTAACAGTATAGTAACAGAAGTAACAGTATAGTAACAGAAGTAACAGCATAGTAACAGAAGTAACAGCATAGTAACAGAAGTAACAGTATAGTAACAAAAGTAACAGTATAGTAACAGAAGTAACAGCATAGTAACAGAAGTAACAGTATAGTAACAAAAGTAACAGTATAGTAACAGAAGTAACAGCATAGTAACAGAAGTAACAGCATAGTAACAGAAGTAACAGCATAGTAACAGAAGTAACAGTATAGTAACAAAAGTAACAGTATAGTAACAGAAGTAACAGCATAGTAACAGAAGTAACAGTATAGTAACAAAAGTAACAGTATAGTAACAGAAGTAACAGCATAGTAACAGAAGTAACAGCATAGTAACAGAAGTAACAGCATAGTAACAGAAGTAACAGTATAGTAACAAAAGTAACAGTATAGTAACAGAAGTAACAGCATAGTAACAGAAGTAACAGCATAGTAACAGAAGTAACAGCATAGTAACAGAAGTAACAGTATAGTAACAAAAGTAACAGTATAGTAACAGAAGTAACAGCATAGTAACAGAAGTAACAGTATAGTAACAAAAGTAACAGTATAATAAAAAGAAATAACAGTATAATAACAAATAACAATATACTAACAGTTAATATTTTTCTATACAGACAAGATCCTTAGTTATTTATATTTTCTATGCACTTTCTCCCTGTTTCCTTATTTCCCCATGATTCTGATTTTGTTTTTCTGCTCCTGTCTACTTCTGTTTAATTCTATCTGAAAGGCTGGTAGACAGCAACCACCCAGGGAGGTACTACCGTCCTGCCACGTGAATGTGAAACAGAAACCTGCAACTGTTTTACACAATGGTAGGATTGCTGGTGTATTTTCCTTGTCTCATAAACACGTAAGATGACGGGTACATCTTACTGTTACTGCTACTTACACCTAGTTCGTACTATACATGCATGTGTACATGTACATGTGTACATGTACATGTATGCATACTCCTCTACGTTTTACTTTAATTTAATTACAGTTCTTCCTGTTACAGTATTTCCTTTCGTCTCCACGTTGAAGTAGAGAAGAATTCCTCTTCCGTAAGCCATGCGTGTCTAAAATGTCGGGAGTAAGGGGCTAGTAATCCCTTCTCGTATATAAATTAATAAACCGAAAGAAGAATGAAGTTTTAAAATTGAGATGTCTCAATGTGTCTTGATGTGATACGGATGAGAAAGAATTTATTAAAATTTTATGAAAAGAAGGTGGATCTCCTAGCTCTAAGTGAAACATAGCTGAAGTTGGGAGAATTTCGGTGGAGAGTAGTGTTAAAGCAGGTGAATATGAAGGAACAAGAGGTAAATAAGGGATAGCTGCAATATTAAATGATCAACTATCGAAGGATAAGAGGGGCATGAGTGTAGAAATTTTAATAATTATGTGAATTAGAATAAGGGTGGTATGTGAGAGGTGGGTTACAGTAAGTGTTGATGCACGTGAGGAAGAGAGGTGTGTGGAGAGAGAGAGAGAGAGAGAGAGAGAGAGAGAGAGAGAGAGAGAGAGAGAGAGAGAGAGAGAGAGAGAGACAGACAGACACACAGACAGAGAGAGAGAGAGAGAGAGAGAGAGAGAGAGAGAGAGAGAGAGAGAGAGAGAGAGAGAGAGAGAGAGAGAGAGAGAGAGAGAGAGAGAGAGAGAGAGAGAGAGAGAGAAGGCGGACCTCTTTGCTGAACACTTTGCTACCAAAATGCAAGTTCCTGATCCAGCAAGGGACCCTCCTTGGCTAGCTGCAAGAACTGTGTCAAAACTGTCAGTGGTGACAATAAGGCAGGAGGAGGTGCATTTCCTTCTTAAATCGCTTGACCAAGAAAAGGCTGTGGGCCCAGACAAGTTGAGCCCAAGATTGTTGAGAAGATGTGCAGACCAGCTAGCAGCACATCTAACTCGCATCTTTCAGCGCTGCCTAGTACAGTGTAAATGGCCCTCTCTATGGAAAGAGGCAAATGTAGTCCCTGTTCACAAAAAAAGAGCAGAGCAGAAATCAGCAACTACAGACCAGTGTCACTCCTGTCAATCACTGGTAAGATCTTTGAGATAATAATCTCAAGACAAATGACAGTTTTTTGACTATCACTCACTACTTTGTGATCGTCAATATGGCTTCAGGAAAGGTTACTCTGCTGCTGATCTGTTGTTAAACCTCTCCACTAAGTGGCACCAGTCACTGGATGAATCCAAAGTCAGCTGTGTGGTAGCACTGGACATTGCTGGCGCTTTCCACCGAGTGTGGCACCAGGGCCTCATAGCAAAACTTCAAGCACTGGGAATTGCAGGCTCTACGGTATGTCTCCTCAGTGATTACCTTTATGGTAGATCTCTAAGTGTAGTCCTCAATGGAACGGAATCAGCAAGGCATCCTATTGGGGCAAGTGTTCCACAAGGAAGCGTACTGGGTCCATTGTTATGGAATGTCTACTTCAACGACCTTCTTCATCTCATCCCAGAATCACATGCATATGCAGACGACTGTACACTGACATTCACTTATCCAAGAGAAGAAATGCCAGCTGCTCTAAGCTACATCAATCACCAGCTGAGAGCTATATAAGCTTGGGGGAAATAGATGGCAAGTAACATTTGCACATGAGAAAACGCAAATGATGATCGTCTCTAGGCACCATGATGGTAATGCTGGTGCAGTAGTAATGATGAATGGGAGGATATTGGCACCTGGAGAAGAAGTTGATATCCTTGGGGTGAAATTTGACTCCAAACTAACCATGAAGAACCATGTTGTAAATCTTGCAAACAAGGCAGCCAGGAAGCTTACAGCACTTCGCCGTATCTCGCATCTGCTTGACAGTAGGGGTTGCAAGATCCTGTACGAGGCACAAGTACGCTCACACCTTGAGTATGCTCCACTTTCTTGGTTTGCCTGCCCCCCCTCTCATCTGCGACTGCTTGACAGAGTAGAGAGCAGAGCAAGACGTCTCATCTCTCGCCTGGACCCATCCTGGATAGATCTGTCATTTCAGCAGAGCCTTCAACATAGGAGGGATGTGGGTGGCCTTACTGTTATGTACAAGGCCAATATTGTCAAAATACCACACTTGGATCCACTTCGAGGACAGCAAGACGGGCAGAAAGCAGCAACTTCACTCTGGCTGTACCCTTCTCCAGAACATCACTCCATCTGAGATCATACATACCCAGGATGACTCGGGTATGGAACACATTCGTACAGCATAATGATGTCAACGAGATAAAGTCAGTTGATCAAATGAAAATGGTGGCCCACAGATGGCTCCAACTTCATCCTGTTATCTACTTGTATGTCTCATAACAATAAAAATGCTTTCAAATGAGCTGATGTAGGTAACAGCTCTTAGCTTGCCAATAAAGTTAGGAATCCTTAACCTGTAAATAGCTGTCAATAAAGCTAGGGATCCTTAACCTTGTCAAACCCTGTGTAAAAAAAAAAGAGAGAGAGAGAGAGAGAGAGGGAGAGAGAGAGGGAGAGAGAGAGAGGGAGAGAGAGAGAGGGAGAGAGAGAAAGGGAGAGAGAGAGAGGGAGGGAGGGAAGTTGGGGAGGTATCAAAAGCGTATTTAAGGAGTTTTGAAGCAAGTGAGAAAATAAATGTTGTGGGGGACCTAAACACTAAACTGGGATAAAGTGTTGTAGAGGGGGTAAATGATTTCAGATGTGTCTAACTAAACTGTGTACAGAAATAGGTTTGGTAATAAAGTAGGTAATACAATTTTAAAGAAGGGTAAAGGTGGTTCCAGGAAGGGCTGGAGGAATGGGGTAAGGGAGGTTTTGAGCGCTAGGGTTGTAGACGTCCAACAGGGTTGTGTGAGCGTGTTAGATACGAGTGGAGGCAAGTGCTTTTAATGATTTGATGTGCTGTTGGAGTTCTGGAAGTGGGAAGTACAGCTCCTGCTCTCTGAAGGAAGTGTGGGGATGTTGTGGTTCACAGGATCATCTGTGTTGTGATGCAAGCACGCTTCTGGGAGAACACTGATTGAATGAATAACGGTGAAAGTGTTTCTTCTTTTAAGGTCACCCTCCCGACTGACTCACGAAATCGTAATGACACGATTGCAAACAAACCATACCCCGGCCGGGATTGAACCCGCGGGATTGTCTCCCTTTGTGGGAGACAGCCGGAGTGTTAAAATAAACAAGACCACAAGCAAAAAAAGGATACAAGAAAATCATACACGAGTTGAAACCAGCATTACACATTGTCCAGGGGCAAGATAAGAACAATAAAGACTTCTATCAGATATTTACTCAGTTTCCACTCTCCCTCGGGGCACTGCACCGAGCTTACGTAACCTTGACATCACACACACACACACACACACACACACACACACACACACACACACACACACACACACACACATACACACACACACACACAAAGCAAAATCATCCTGACTAGTTTTGCAAAGCGAAGGCACTTACAATGTTAAGATAATCTACTGGTACTGCTTCTACATTAAGACCTCCGAGAAGAGACCTGCCTGAAGGACCTCCAAGACGACTTATCTCAAGAACACTTCCAAGAAGATTCCTATTTTAAGGACCTCCAAGGAAAGAAATGCTGGTGTGGCTGCAACAGCACCTTTACCACCACTAGGTGCAACACCTCCATCAACACTAGCAGCAGTATAACTACCACTAGCTACAGCAACATCACTATTTCTATGTGCATCAGCAGCACTAGTTGTACCATCATCATCAATAATAACTGAAGCATCAGCAGCAACGTTCAGTGCACTTAAGTCTTCACACAATCACTGTATTCCACCCACACACCATCCAAGAAAATTCTGACCTGATTCTGTTAGTTTTTATTCCGCCAGCGGTGCCACGCTGGCGGGAGATTTATCTGCGAAAACTTGCATTTGTGGTCACAGTAGGACTCATGTTAACCTCCCCATAGTGTATAAATATACCAAGGATGAATATTATTGTAGCCAGCTGGCCCAGTGGCTAACGCACTGGCTTGGAGTTTTACGACTCCCTTGCCGTGAGGTCGAGTCCTACCCATACCGTGGTTTATACCTGCTAAACCTCTCTCAGCGATTTACTTAAAACTTCTGCTCCTTCCGTGATGCTTGAGAGAGAGGGAGATCCTGTATAGTCTCTTTACATGGTGTTCAACTCGCTCATGTTCCTCTCCACACTACCACTACTAATTGTTCCAGTGGTGTATGTTGTGCTACACAGTCTCCCAGCTCTGGTCTTCGCCTCTTTTCAGTTATAAACACTCCACTAAATACCTCCTAAAGTTCCTCGCATACTTCCTTGTCATTTCCTGCCACCATTCCCACATTACTTAAGTCTGGTCCTTATTCACGTTCCACTATTTTTTTCCATCTGATATCGTAGTTTTCTGCTGCTCTCGTGGTTTTAATTCATTCTTTCTTAGTTCTCCTTTGCAGTTTTCCATGTTTTCTTATTCTTCAGTTCTACCTTCTATCCATGTCTATCGAACTAGGAGTTACATAACTATTACCTTCAATTTCAGGGTCTGAAATGTTTAGAAGAGAAACTCAATCATTTGTCTTATTCTGTTAAATTCACTGTATTACTGAATACTGAACAGTAATTCTTTCATCCCCTCATTGTTCCCATTCCTATACGTACACATTCCACCAGCATTCTAATTCTCCTTGTCTCTTACCCTCAACCCGACTGAATAAATGAACGACAGGAAGCAGACCGGTCCCGTTGGTCTCCTAGCCTCTAATTCTTTTAGCATTCAGAATCAATCCATAAACTAGGAATGGGAGAAGTAGACGCTTCGGTCCTAGAGGCCAAAACGTTATCTAGATTTCGTCTCCAGTTTATGTTAGTTGTGAATTGTTGCAGCCGATTTATTGTGACTTGTTCTCTGAAGATCTCTCACTTCATTCTTTGTCATATTAATCTTTGACTCTCTCTCTTATTCTCTTTCTTAGCATCTGCCTGACATCTTCCCTCGTTCTTCAGTTAACACCATTTTTAATCTTCCCTTCAGTTCTACCTTCACTTCCTTATTATCAAGTCTTACTTAACTTCTAGACTTCTCTAGTATTATTGTCGTTATTTCTGGACTTTTATTGGCTTTTCCTTCACTTCTAGACTCATATTATCTATGCTGCATTCTTCTAGTATGGCCGTACAAAAGTTCTATAACACAGTTTTAAGAACTGGTATGATAAAGCTCATGGAACAAGGAGAGTGAACCTAGAAGCCATCACTGAAGAGGCGGGGCCAGGAGCTGTGAATCGACCCCTGCAACCCCAATTAGGGAAGCACAATGAGGTGAGTACAGGTCTACAGAGTACAGACTACAGAACAACGTTTCACTCTGAGTAGAACTTTATAAAGTCATAAGTTGATGGAGCTTTACCCACACCAAAACTTCGTCAATATTAAAGTTTACTGTGCAACAAGTATACCTTTGTATACCATTCTTGGGGTCAAGAGCTGCCATCCAACACTGTTCTTGCTTCTTCTCTGAACGTTCCTCATTCTCCTCTGAACGTTCCTCATTCTCCTCTAAACGTTCCTCATTCTCCTCTGAACGTTCCTCATTCTCCTCTAAACGTTCCTCATTCTCCTCTAAACGTTCCTCATTCTCCTCTAAACGTTCCTCATTCTCCTCTGAACGTTCCTCATTCTCCTCTAAACGTTCCTCA
Source organism: Cherax quadricarinatus (assembly GCF_038502225.1). Taxonomy (NCBI): domain Eukaryota; kingdom Metazoa; phylum Arthropoda; class Malacostraca; order Decapoda; family Parastacidae; genus Cherax; species Cherax quadricarinatus. The sequence continues at coordinate 2,110,255 of NC_091330.1, read as the reverse complement.
TTCTCCTCTAAACGTTCCTCATTCTCCTCTGAACGTTCCTCATTCTCCTCTGAACGTTCCTCATTCTCCTCTGAACGTTCCTCATTCTCCTCTGAACGTTCCTCATTCTCCTCTGAACGTTCCTCATTCTCCTCTGAACGTTCCTCATTCTCCTCTGAACGTTCCTCATTCTCCTCTAAACGTTCCTCATTCTCCTCTAAACGTTCCTCACTCTCCTCTGAACGTTCCTCATTCTCCTCTGAACGTTCCTCATTC
>NC_091330.1:1987500-2107500 GCF_038502225.1 Cherax quadricarinatus | reverse complement strand
TTGTTGAAACGTGTGATGCGCCTAAATAGCCAGGCACCCAGATGTTCACCCAGGCACCCAGATGTTCACCCAGGCACCCAGATGTTCACCCAGGCACCCAGATGTTCACCCAGGCACCCAGATGTTCACCCAGGCACCCAGATGTTCACCCAGGCACCCAGATGTTCACCCAGGCACCCAGATGTTCATCCAGGCACCCAGATGTTCACCCAGGCACCCAGATGTTCACCCAGGCACCCAGATGTTCACCCAGGCACCCAGATGTTCACCCAGGCACCCAGATGTTCACCCAGGCACCCAGATGTTCACCCAGGCACCCAGATGTTCATCCAGGCACCCAGATGTTCAGCCAGGCACCCAGATGTTCACCCAGGCACCCAGATGTTCAGCCAGGCACCCAGATGTTCAGCCAGGCACCCAGATGTTCACCCAGGCACCCAGATGTTCAGCCAGGCACCCAGATGTTCAGCCAGGCACCCAGATGTTCACCCAGGCACCCAGATGTTCACCCAGGCACCCAGATGTTCACCCAGGCACCCAGATGTTCACCCAGGCACCCAGATGTTCACCCAGGCACCCAGATGTTCACCCAGGCACCCAGATGTTCACCCAGGCACCCAGATGTTCACCCAGGCACCCAGATGTTCACCCAGGCACCCAGATGTTCACCCAGGCACCCAGATGCTCACCCAGGCACCCAGATGTTCACCCAGGCACCCAGATGTTCACCCAGGCACCCAGATGTTCACCCAGGCACCCAGATGTTCACCCAGGCACCCAGATGTTCACCCAGGCACCCAGATGCTCACCCAGGCACCCAGATGCTCACCCAGTTACCCAGATGTTCACCCAGGTACCCAGATGTTCAGCCAGGCACCCAGATGCTCACCCAGGCACGCAGATGTTCACCCAGGCACCCAGATGCTCACCCAGGCACCCAGATGTTCACCCAGGCACCCAGATGCTCACCCAGGCACCCAGATGTTCACCCAGGCACCCAGATGTTCACCCAGGCACCCAGATGTTCACCCAGGCACCCAGATGTTCACCCAGGCACCCAGATGTTCACCCAGGCACCCAGATGCTCACCCAGACACCCAGATGTTCAGCCAGGCACCCAGATGTTCACCCAGATGCTCACCCAGGCACCCAGATGTTCACCCAGGCACCCAGATGCTCACCCAGGCACCCAGATGTTCACCCAGGCACCCAGATGCTCACCCAGGCACCCAGATGTTCACCCAGGCACACAAATGCTCGCCGAAGCACACAGATGCTCACCCAGGTACACAGATGCTCACCCAGGCACCCAGATGCTCACCCAGGCACACACATGCTCACCCAGGCACACACATGCTCACCCAGGCACACAAATGCTCACCCAGGCACACAAATGCTCACCCAGGCACTCGGTTGCTCATCCATGCACCCAAATGCTCACCCAGGCACACAGATGCTCACCCAGGCACTCGGATGCTCATCCATGCACCCAAATGCTCACCCAGGCACCCAGATGCTCACCCAGGCACACACATGCTCACCCAGGCACCCAGATGCTCACCCAGGCACACACATGCTCATCCAGGCACCCAGATGCTCACCCAGGCACCCAGATGCTCACCCAGGCACACACATGCTCACCCAGGCACACACATGCTCACCCAGGCACACACATGCTCACCCAGGCACACACATGCTCACCCAGGCACTCACATGCTCACCCAGGCACACACATGCTCATCCATGCACCCAAATGCTCACCCAGGCACCCTACCTGCTCATCCACCCACGCATCTAGCGTCCCACCCATCAAACAACCAATCACACACCCTGGAACCTACCCGCTCACCCATTCCTAGCAGTGCCCACTCACCCTTAAAGCGGTACCCATGGTCACATACTGCTCGTGTGTGAAGCGATGGGCGAGGGCGTGGGAGGAGAGGAGAGCGTGGGCGGCTGATCAGATTATGTGTAACCCCGACATCACGTTATAATAACAAAAGTAAACGCACAGATAACCCGCATATAAGAGAGAGGAGAAAAAGTAAATTCTTTGGGATCACATGCAGAATATCTCGAAGGACACCTGTGAGAGGGACACCTGCAAAATAAGTGCCTTCGTAAGGGTGAAAAAGAACATTTGGTAAAGTATCAAGGTGAGGCTGAAATAGCACACAGGCTGGTGAGGGTCAGAAAGTGGCAAAGTTCAGATCATTTTGAAAGACAGACCAACTTCAGATCATTTCTGAGTCTCCTTAATATATTTATGAGTGAAGTCGTAACCACTCCTGGATCTTCTGGACCAGAGGGTAGACAGAAGAATAATGGGTCGTGGCAAACAGAGCACATCAGTAATATTGAAACCCTATCTTTCGGGATGCTAAACTAAAGCTGTCCAAAATCCAATCTGGAGGGAGGTACAAAGGGAGGACACAGTCAGGTACCCTTACAATCTCACTATGATCTCCACAGTCTGCAGGAGGAGGGCAGACGAACCTGACTGACGATAGCAGCACACACCAAGATAACTACAGCTTCGTTGGAAACTGATCCAGGAGGGAGGTGAAAAGGACATGAAAAGTAAACCTGGAAGTCAGGGACAACTCCACTGTCCCGAGTTTAGGTGTCCTGCAGACAAAACTGAGAGGCCATGGGTGCGAAAGAGGACACGAATGTTTTCACTATAAAGCCTAATTTCCTGGCAGTTCCATTGCATGGTAGAAAACACTGAGCCAAAGCAGTTCTAGGAAGCCTCCTCCTCGGCACGCTACCAACAGTGACACTGCAGATGCAAAGTGTCACCAGAGTCATCATTAAAAAGCTCAAATAGGCTGGAGAGGGCCATGTTCTCCGGGTAGCAGTCCCTCTTTTACTCAAGAGGAAGAGGCCATTTTAAAGGTCCGAATGATCAGGCCCCTTCGAGTGGGTTTTAGGTGGCATATGCTGGGAGGAAGTGTCTGTCTCGAGATAAAGCATCCAGTGCACTGCCCTTGCCAGAGACAGGACCAGGTCTCTTTGGATTGCTACGAGAGCTTTGCTATCATCTTATCTTCCAATCTTTCTTAGGGCTTGAGGATCATGCAGACCCCATGGAAGGGAAGCATCTGACAACCTGCCCTGGCTAGAGGGAGGAGACAGGCGATCCTGAGTAGGTTTCCACAGATATAACGGGAAGAGAGGTACAGCAGCGTTATATGTCCGAGATAACACGAATATTACATAAAAAAACAGGTATAAAAATTAATGGATCAGACAATCTGTTTAGATGAAATTTCTAGGCCAGCGACAGAGAAAGACTTCTATGGAACGCAATTGTTAGGGCTTCTAGACATAACGTAGTAATAGTAGGAGATTTTAACTTTAGTCAAATACACTGGACTATTTTGACCAGGAATTTAAAATCCAGTGACTTTCTAGTAGTTCAGGATTGTTTTTTAAAGCAATTTGTAACAGGACCTACCAGAGGTAATAATCTGCAAATAATCTGGAGATCACTGAAAAACTTGGCGCAAGTGATCACAAATCTATTACTTTCGTTCTGCCGATTATACTTACAATAACGATATGATCTGCGAATATAACTTTTATCTTAATAATATACAAGGTGTCCACTGTACATATATTCCCCAGAGAGAAATTAGGTCAAATAGGAACCATTCCAGAGGAATAGGAGACTAAAGCCTCTATTAGGAGAGAAAAGAGGAATTTATAGACGCATCAAGACAGGAGAGGTTAACATTACTGATCAATACGTTCATTTTAAAAGAGAGGTAAATAGGGGGACTAGAAAAGCTAAACGCGACTATGAAATTGAAGTAGCTAGAGAGTCAGACAAATCTAAAAGTGTTCTTTCAAGTGTATAGGAAAAATATCAGGAAAAAAAATAGGACCACTGAGAACTAGGTACGGACAGCTTACTTTAATAAGCAAGCAATGTGCTTTCTTTTTAACAGCCGTTTCTTGTCAGTTTTCACACAAAATATAAATGACATCCCAGCAATCAATAATTATTCAGGTCCTGAAGATAAAAATAGGTAACATTATAATCACGAGGGAGATGATTATCAATTAGACGAACTAAAACAAAACAAGTTCCCGTACCCTGACGAACTGTTTTTAAGGGTACTTAAAGAATGCAAGTGGGAAATTAATCAGCCGCTAACAAGCCTGTTTAACGCATCCATCCAAACTGGTGTTGTGCCGTAGATATGGAAGATGGCTAATGTAATTCCTATATTTAAATCAGGGGACAAGTCCATTCCATCAAATTACCATCCAATAAACCCGACGTTTATAGTAGGCAAATTATTAGAATCAATTATAGGTGATATTAAAAGTCACCTTGAAGAGCATAATCTGATTAGTCTCAGCTCGGATTCACAAGAGGTCGTTCTTCCTTGACAAATTTACTAACATTCTTTAATAAAGCGTTTGAGGTAGTGAACAACGATAAAGAAAGTTGTTTAATGGATTTCAGTAAAGCCTTCGATAGAGTACCTTACAAAAGACTGTTAAGAAATAATAAATAATAAAAATTTATTTCTTTGTTAAGGTTACAATGTTTGTTTACATATTTGATTGGAGCAAAGAAAGTCACTATCATGCCGAGGCATTTCGGGCAGAAAAGTGGCAGCTCATGGTATAGGAGGTAAGGATCTAACATGGATCGAGGCATGGCTGACTAACAGAAAGCAAGAGTTTACATTAATGGGGTCAAGTCTGAATGGGGACGGGTCACCAGTGGCGTCCCACAAGGATCAGTTTTGGGTCCATTGCTGTTCATAATTTACATTAATGACATTGAAGGAGTAACGAGTGACATGAGTAGATTCTCTAATGATACAATGCAAGATTCTGAGGACACCCATGAACTTCAGGAGGGTTTGGACAAAGTAATGTCATGGTCTGCAAAGTGGCAGAAGCAGTTCATTGTGGTCAAGCGTATGAAAATAACCCTCATAGTTAAAGAATCAGTGATGTAGAGCTTGATCACACAGAATATGAAAAAAAAAACTTGGGAGTCATGGTAAGCAGAAATGTGAAGCTAAAACAACAGTGTCTAAGTGTGCGGAACAATGCTAACGGATTATTTGGATTTATATCAAGAAGTATAAGTAATAGGAGTCTAAAAGTTATTTTGCATCTCTATACATTACTGGTATGGCCTCACTTAGATTACGCAGCTCAGTTTTGGTCGCCATACTACAGAATGGATGATGAATTAGACACTACATCAAGGTGAACCAACACTGAGAGACTATCCTGAAGGACTATGCCGCCCGAAGGAGCAGGTTGAACCTCTCGAAGAAGACGGACACTCCAAAAGGAGCAGGCTGACACTCCCGACGGGGCAGATTCCCCTGAAGAAGCATTATCTGCATAAATGACCGCATTATCCGAGTACATGACCGCATTATCCGAGTACATAACTGCATTATCTAAGTACATGGCCGCATTATCACTACTTCCAATAATGACTAAGATAATTACACACAAAATCCATCAAAGTCTGGCACCTGCGACCAGTGTTCGTGAAACTGAAGATGGGCGAATCCGGAAACTCTGCATAAAGAAAACGGGACACTGGGTGACTGCGGTAACTCAAGCATTCATCCTCAATACTTTGCGCGTCACCTCACCCAGCTGCAGACTAAGTTGGGATAGGCCGTCTTGAGTAATGGTAATTTTCAATACGTAACAGTGAGTATAAAACCACACAATAGAGTGAAAAACTAACGTGAAGGACATGGGAGTGACAATGTCAAAGGATCTCACCTTCAAGGGTTACAAGTGTCATTATCACAAACACGAGGAAAATGACTGGACTGGATAACGAGAAGCTTCCAAACAAGAAGATACCGAGCCAACGATGATCTTCAAGTCACAGGTTCTCTCTAGGCTGGAATACTGCTGCATATTAACAGCCCTTTTTAAAGAGGACCAAGAGAATGTACAGAGAAATTTCACTGTGTGTGTGTATGTATGTATATATATATATATATATATATATATATATATATATATATATATATATATATATATATATATATATATATATATATATATATATATATATCCAGTTAAGCGCTTAAATTACCGGACACGTTCAAGTCTCTTGGTCTGTACTTTTGCAGCAAAGACCAGAAGGATACATACTAATTTACACCTGGAAAATCTTGAGAGGGATTGGTCCCAAATCTGCACATACAAAAATCACTCCCGACGAAAGCAAGAGGCTCGGCAGACGGTGCAAAATACAATGAAAAGTAAGAGTACAATGTTAAGTAAGTGTCAATGGCCCAAGACCCTGACAGTCTTCATGAGGGAACTTGACAGGTTCCTCACGTCAATTCTTGATCAGCCGGACTGTGGCTCGTACTTTGGCCTGCGTGCGATCAGCAGTAACAGCCTGGCTAATCAGACCTTGATACACCAGAAGGCCTGGTCTGGGACTGGACCGCAGGGGAATGGGCGTCGATTCCGGAAAGCCTCCTTCAGGTACATGCCCACATGAGGTTGGTGGGGCGCGGGTAGGGAGGTGCCCTGGGCCACACAGCCTTGACAACACCGGTAAAGGATGATATATTGAACAACCTCCACCTCACCACTCAACTTGTCTTCTCTTATTTATGAGATAATCCCACTGTGTACCGAGTAGGTGTTACTCCAATCTCCGTGGATGTTGAGCTGCATCTCCTGGGCCAGCATCGCCACTCAGGATGTTACCCTCATCTATATACAGTTCCACATTCTTCACATTATGTCCTTGTATTGATAAGCCACTGGTTGGCAAAACGCCTATGAAGATATCCAGATGCTGCACATGTGTCTAATTCATCTTGGGAAGAGCTGTTGGGATCCATACAGCGCAGCTCGACTGCAATATTATGACGAGAGGCAAAGAATATCAGTGATTCTAATACTATTACATTCTGTAGCAATCAAAAAATATTCCAACGTGGCACAGTGGTCACTAGGAATACTCAAACAATGACAGATGATACAGTAATACCTTTACAAGTCAAGCTGTTACCTCTGTGACTGTTCTTCAAGTAGTAAGAGTAGTAACTGTGATATTAACGGAGAATCTTGACCACGTTAGTCACTTAACGCTTATATCCCAAAAAAATAAATGTACAATTCAATAAAAACAAGAATAAAATCAACAAACAACAAAAGAAGCGAGCAAAAGCACTCAGCACAAATAAATACTGCCATAGCAAGTTAAATTAAGCAGACCTGTTTTGAAGGGCAGTGCGAAGTGGTGAGTAAGACATGGCCAACACCTGGCTCACTTTATTATGAACAAGTTGAACTAACCAGTGGATTTTTTTTTCATTTCAACAAAGAGATCAGACATTTGAGACAGTGGGAGATGAGGAAATCAGTCCCTCAGCCTTGATAAGCGTACAGTCCCTTTCCCTCATTCAGTTTAGACAAGGTGAATTACAAAATATTACGTGAAGCCAAAAAGATCTCAGAGTTTTTCCAGTCTGCACTATTTATCCTACCATTTTAGTGTTTGAGAACTTGTAAGTGGTTAACAATAAAACAGAACTGGTAGCTATGGCAGCTTCACTGGTTATCTCACAGCAGAGCTTGTCATTATTTAGGAATTAACATAATTACCATCTCTTAGGACATAATTTATGACAATTTAAGAGAATGATGATGATAGAGAGAGAGAGAGAGAGAGAGAGAGAGAGAGAGAGAGAGAGAGAGAGAGAGAGAGAGAGAGAGAGAGAGAGAGAGAGAGAGAGAGAGAGAGAGACAGAGACTAGTTACTGCTAGGTGTGTCTAGACACTAAGAGATGAGGGTACCCTCCACGCCCTCCAGCCAAGCTACTGACGTACAAAAAACTAGACGAGGCGAATTACCATGCTAGAACTGTTGTGAAAAACTTGTGTATGTAACCATAATAGTTAGAAATGAAGAAGTACCTACTGCTGCACCGTATGCTGTTATTGCTACTGCTGTTATTGCTACTGCTGTTATTGCTACTGCTGTTATTGCTACTGCTGTTGTTCTTGCTGCTGCTTCTACCGTTACTTTATTATTATTAATACTACTGCTCTTGCTATCTGCTATAATCCACTTCTACTGCTATTTCTGTTATTGATGCTGCGAATTCTGTTATTTCTGTTGCTGCTGTTATTATTTCTAATGCTAGTGTTGCTGCTGCTAATTCTGCTGTCGCTAATGATTCATAAGTTTTTAATTTCTAGAAATATTATTTAACATCCAGATGTTCAGTAACGTTAACTGTAACTGGCAATAACTGCCCTCCTATTAACCCGGTCTGGCACTAACTGCCCTCCAGTTAACCCGTTCTGGCACTAACTGCCCTCCTGTTAACCCGTTCTAGCACTAACTGCCCTCCAGTTAACCCGTTCTGGCACTAACTGCCCTCCTGTTAACCCGTTCTGGCACTAACTGCCCTCCTGTTAACCCGTTCTAGCACTAACTGCCCTCCAGTTAACCCGTTCTGGCACTAACTGCCCTCCTGTTAACCCGTTCTGGCACTAACTGCCCTCCTGTTAACCCGTTCTGGCACTAACTACCCCTCCTGTTAACCCGTTCTGGCACTAACTGCCCTCCTGTTAACCCGTTCTGGCACTAACTGCCCTCCTGTTAACCCGTTCTGGCACTAACTACCCCTCCTGTTAACCCGTTCTGGCACTAACTGCCCTCCTGTTAACCCGTTCTGGCACTAACTGCCCTCCTGTTAACCCGTTCTGGCACTAACTACCCTCCTGTTAACCCGCTGTCCTGGATACTTCACCAAACACCTCAAGACTATGACACATGGTTTGGATAACCGATTAGTGGAAGAATAAGATACTTGCGCAATATTGCGGTACCTTTATTGAGGAAACGTTTCGCCAGCCAGTGGCTTCTTCAGTCCAATACAGAGAAGAACGGTGGAAGAAGATGAGGAGTTTGAGGTAATCAGTCCCTCAGCCTGGTGTCGATGTGTTTAGTCCATCAATCTTGAAGACCGAAGGACTGAACATATCGCCTCCAGGCTAAAGAAGCGATTACCTTAATCTCCTTTTCTTCCACCATTCTTCTCTGTACTGGACTGAAGAAGTCACTGGCTGACGAAACGTTTCCTCAATAAAGATTCCCAAATTTTGCACAAGTATTTTATTTCTCATTTCAAGAGAGACTATTTCCTACCCCCACCATAGCCAGCACATTAAGTCTTTATAGGTTAAGGCTTATTATGTCTGTCCAGTCGCCCCCGTAAACTACTGAGGATTAGTTTAAGTAACTTTAAACCAAACCAAACAATTTTCATGCTTGTTTCTTCCACTTTTTTGTGTCGTCACACAACCTTGCACTAGATATAATTCATCTGAGTGAGCGTTGTTTGAATAGGTTGAAGGACTGACTGAGGATTCAGTGGCGTCCATTTGCAATCATCCGGACACTTAATTTGTGTACTGAGGTCACTGCTAAGGCCACTTATTGTTGGTAGTTTATAGGGATGCTGACAGTTTACGTCGTATCGAGCCCTAGTGACCACTTTCAGGCCCTCCTTTCATCTCTAATGAGTTTCTTTTAACATTTTATCATATTTAAACATCGCAACATCAAGAATGCCTTACTTATATTTCTTTCACATAGAAGTTAGTGACCAGAGACGCAACATACTAAGTCAAGTTATCCTAGTTTTTACCACTGTTATCACATCAGTGATCTTAGTGGTATCTAAAGTCCTGTATTAAGTTCATTTATGTCAGTTATGAAAAGGATTGAACCAAGCACTGACCCCTGAGGAATACCACGTGTTACCAACGCTAATAATAATAATAACAATAATAAATATTATTATTACTATATTTACATGGAAGTGTTAATCCAGAGAAGTTACAGTGACCGGAGAATGGAAGGCAATCAAGTTCAACTTGAAGAACAGATTAGTGATAGTAATAGTGACAGTAATAGTGATAGTGACAGCAATAGCAATTGTGACAGTGACAGCAACAGTGGCAGCAATAGTGACAGTAATAGTGATAGTGACAGCAATAGTAATTGTGACAGTCACAGTAATAGTGACAGTGACAGGTTAAGTGGCATCAAGACAGTTTTCCTTACAGTGTCAACACCATATAAGTGTGCCAGGCAGGAGAAGGCAGGGTCACTTACAACAACTTAAGTGGTCTTGTGAGCACGACCTCTTGCCCTGCCCGGAAGTAATGCCACCATCCTTCGTTACTTATCTATCGTGATGACAGATCACACGCCAGTGTCATGACCTCTAATCATAGGGCAGTGTCATGACCTCTGATCATAGGGCAGTGTCATGACCTCTGATCATAGGGCAGTGTCATGACCTCTGATCATAGGGCAGTGTCATGACCTCTGATCATAGGGCAGTGTCATGACCTCTGATCATAGGGCAGTGTCATGACCTCTGATCATAGGGCAGTGTCATGACCTCTGATCATAGGGCAGTGTCATGACCTCTGATCACACGCCAGTGTCATGACCTCTGATCACACGCCAGTGTCATGACCTCTGATCACACGCCAGTGTCATGACCTCTGATCACACGCCAGTGTCATGACCTGTGATCACACGCCAGTGTCATGACCTCTGATCACACGCCAGTGTCATGACCTCTGATCATAGGGCAGTGTCATGACCTGTGATCACAGGCCAGTGTCATGACCTGTGATCACAGGCCAGTGTCATGACCTGTGATCACAGGCCAGTGTCATGACCTGTGATCACAGGCCAGTGTCATGACATCTGATCACAGATCAGCGTCATGACCTCTGATCACAGGTCAGTGTCATGACCTCTGATCACAGGTCAGTGTCATGACCTCTGATCACAGGTCAGTGTCATGACCTCTGATCACAGGTCAGTGTCATGACCTCTGATCACAGGTCAGTGTCATGACCTCTGATCACAGGTCAGTGTCATGACCTCTGATCACAGGTCAGTGTCATGACCTCTGATCACAGGTCAGTGTCATGACCTCTGATCACAGGTCAGTGTCATGACCTCTGCCTGGTACTAACCCCCACTAGCGGGGTGAGGTGCAGCTAACTAGTGTGCAGCAACACTGTTGGTGCTGGCACACCTCACCAGATGGCGACACACCTTTCTCTTTCGCGCTGCACCTGCAAAAATAGCCAAGCAGTTGGCTATTTCGCGCCCTCTTGGCCCCGGAGACCTCGCTAAAGCGTACCTTTAATAACCCAAGAAATGCCGAGGGAAAAAATGGAGAGATAATGTCTTGAGAAAGTGGGAACTTGTAGCGTAGGGCAGGTCTAGAAGGCCAAGTAGGGAAGACTGGCAGGTCACACACACACACACACACACACACACACACACACACACACACACACACACACAGGATCCATACATAGCTTTAAGAAGAGATACGACAAAGCTCATAGAGCATGGAGAGAGTGGATCCAGTAGCGACCAGCGAAGAGGCGGGGCCAGGAGCTGTGACTCGACATCTGCAACCACAAATAGGTGAATACACACACACACACACACACACACGGGACGGGGGAAGAAAAGAGATAGTAGTAAAAGGAGCAGGAGGGTGAGAGAGGGAGAGCAAATAGAAACAAGGTCAGGGGGGAGAATGACAGAAGTGGGAAGGAGCCAGAAGTAATTAAAAATTGAAAGGAGAAGACAAAAGGAACTGACAAAGAAGACAGGATGAGTAAACAGGTGTGTGTGTGTGTGTGTGTGTGTGTGTGTGTGTGTGTGTGTGTGTGTGTGTGTGTGTGTGTGTGTGTGTGTGTGTGTGTGTGTGTGAGAGAGAGACAGAAAGAGAATGCTTCACTTTCTGGGTTTGCCGGCCCCCCCCCCCTCTCATCTGCGACTGCTTGACAGAGTAGAGAACAGAGCAAGACGTCTCATCTCTCGCCTGGACCCATCCTGGATGGGTCTGTCATTTCAGCAAAGCCTTCAACATAGGAGGGATGTGGGTGGCCTTACTGTTATGTACAAGGCCAATATTGTCAAAGTACCACACTTGGATCCACTTCGAGGACAGCGTGAAACAAGCTTTTATGCCACAAGACGGGCAGAAAGCAGCAACTTCACTCTGGCTGTACCCTTCTCTAGAACATCACTCCATCTGAGATCATATATACCCAGGATGACTCGTGTATGGAACACATTCGTACAGCATAATGATGTCAACGAGATAAAGTCAGATGATCACATGGAAATGCTGGCCCACAGATGGCTCCAACTTCATCCTGTTTCCTACTTGTATGTCTCATAACAATAAAAATGCTTTCAACCGAGCTGATGTAGTTAACAGCTCTTAGCTTGCCAATAAAGTTAGAAATCCTTAACCTGTAAATAGCTTGATAATAAAGCTAGGGATCCTTAACCTTGTCAAACCCTGTGTAAAAAAAAAGAGGTAAACGGAGAGGAGACAAACGAGAAGGGGGGAACAAGCAGGAAGAAGGGGAACAGAAACAAGGGTAAAAGATAATGAGAAAAAGAACAAGGATAAGGGATAAAGGAAGAGTTGGAGGAATAAAAGAGAAGCAGGTGGAGAGAAAGACGCTTGACACTGAAGATAATGTTGATAATGATGAACACTAATACACAAGACTGAACACTGTAAAAATAATGTTTTAGTAAACAACACACAAGTAAACACTGACTCACACACAAGTAAACACTGACTCACACACAAGTAAACATTGACTCACCCACAAGTAAACACTGACCCACAAGTAAACACTGACTCACCAACAAGTAAACACTGACCCACAAGTAAACACTGACTCACCCACAAGTAAACACTGACTCACCCACAAGTAAACACTGACTCACCCACAAGTAAACACTGACTCACACACAAGTAAACACTGACTCACACACAAGTAAACACTGACTCACCCACAAGTAAACACTGACCCACAAGTAAACACTGACTCACCCACAAGTAAACACTGACTCACCCACAAGTAAACACTGACTCACACACAAGTAAACATTGACTCACCCACAAGTAAACACTGACTCACACACAAGTAAACACTGACTCACCCACAAGTAAACACTGACTCACCCACAAGTAAACATTGACTCACCCACAAGTAAACACTGACTCACCCACAAGTAAACACTGACTCACCCACAAGTAAACACTGACTCACCCACAAGTAAACACTGACTCACCCACAAGTAAACATTGACTCACCCACAAGTAAACACTGACTCACCCACAAGTAAACATTGACTCACCCACAAGTAAACACTGACTCACCCACAAGTAAACATTGACTCACCCACAAGTAAACATTGACTCACACACAAGTAAATACTGACTCACACACAAGTAAACACTGACTCACCCACAAGTAAACACTGACTCACCCACAAGTAAACACTGACTCACACACAAGTAAACACTGACTCACCCACAAGTAAACATTGACTCACCCACAAGTAAACACTGACTCACCCACAAGTAAACATTGACTCACCCACAAGTAAACATTGACTCACACACAAGTAAATACTGACTCACACACAAGTAAACACTGACTCACCCACAAGTAAACACTGACTCACCCACAAGTAAACACTGACTCACACACAAGTAAACACTGACTCACACACAAGTAAACACTGACTCACACACAAGTAAACACTGACTCACCCACAAGTAAACACTGACTCACCCACAAGTAAACACTGACTCACCCACAAGTAAATACTGACTCACACACAAGTAAACACTGACTCACCAATAAAACGTATAAAGACATCGACTCACAAAAGGTATACACACTCACAAAAGGTATACACACTCACAAAAGGTATACACACTCACAAAAGGTATACACACTCACAAAAGGTACACTGACTCACAAAAGGTATACACACTCACAAAAGGTATACACACTCACAAAAGGTATACACACTCACAAAAGGTATACACACTCACAAAAGGTATACACACTCACAAAAGGTATACACACTCACAAAAGGTATACACACTCACGAAAGGTATACACACTCACAAAAGGTATACACACTCACAAAAGGTATACACACTCACAAAAGGTATACACACAGAAAAGGTATACACACTCACAAAAGGTACACACTGGCTCACAAAAGGTACACACACTCACAGAAGGTGCACACTAACTCACAAAAGGTATACACACTCACAAAAGGTATACACACTCACAAAAGGTATACACACTCACAAAAGGTACACACACTCACAGAAGGTGCACACTAACTCACAAAAGGTATACACACTCACAAAAGGTATACACACTCACAAAAGGTATACACACTCACAAAAGGTACACTGACTCACAAAAGGTACACACACACACACACTAACAACAGGTACACACACACACACACACACACACACACACACACACACACACACACACACACAGGACCAGGCAGGACTTCAAAGAGACCTGGACAGACTGGACACCTGGTCCAGCAAATGGCTTCTCGAATTTAATCCTGCCAAATGCAAAGTCATGAAGATAGGGGAAGGGCACAGAAGACCACAGACAGAGTATAGGCTAGGTGGCCAAAGACTGCAAACCTCACTCAAGGAGAAAGATCTTGGGGTGAGTATAACACCGAGCATGTCTCCGGAAGCACACATCAATCAGATAACTGCTGCAGCATATGGGCGCCTGGCAAACCTGAGAACAGCATTCCGATACCTTAGTAAGGAATCATTCAAGACACTGTACACCGTGTATGTCAGGCCCATACTGGAGTATGCAGCACCTGTTTGGAACCCGCACTTGATAAAGCACGTCAAGAAACTAGAGAAAGTACAAAGGTTTGCGACAAGGTTAGTTCCAGAGCTAAGGGGAATGTCCTATGAAGAAAGATTAAGGGAAATCGGCCTGACGACACTGGAGGACAGGAGGGTCAGGGGAGACATGATAACGACATATAAAATACTGCGTGGAATAGACAAGGTGGACAAGGACAGGATGTTCCAGGGAGGGGACACAGAAACAAGAGGCCACAATTGGAAGTTGAAGACACAAATGAGTCAGAGAGATAGTAGGAAGTATTTCTTCAGTCATAGAGTTGTAAGGCAGTGGAATAGCCTAGAAAATGACGTAGTGGAGGCAGGAACCATACACAGTTTTAAGACGAGGTTTGATAAAGCTCATGGAGCGGGGAGAGAGAGGGCCTAGTAGCAACCGGTGAAGAGGCGGGGCCAGGAGCTAGGACTCGACCCCTGCAACCACAAATAGGTGAGTACAAATAGGTGAGTACACACGCACGCACGCACGCACGCACACACACACACACACACACACACACACACACACACACACACACACATACACTGTAAAGTGAACATACAACTTGGAACCTAGTTGGAACCTAGTTCTTCCTCTTCTAGTACTCGTCTTTCTTGTTCTTGTCCATCTAGGTTTTTATAGTGTTCAGTTTCCTCGTTCTTCTATTTTATAACTGGCTTCCTTCTAACTTTTCCGGTTAATCTACCTTAGTTTTGAGAGAGAGAGAGAGAGAGAGAGAGAGAGAGAGAGAGAGAGTGGGGGGGGGAGGGAGCTTGACACCATCCTCTGGCAACAGATGCAGCAGTCAACTTGACACTGTCAAGCTTGCCAGGGTAGATCATGCAACCTTCAGTGTGGTTTCAGTCAAGTATAAAAAAAAAAAAAGTCTAGCGGAAAATGCAACAATTCGTCATTTTATTACGTTAGTTTTTGCACGTTGTGTTCAACGTCAGTTACTTAACGATTAGGTTTTTTTTTTCTGGAATATATTATAAAACCCGGCAGCGACAAGTCTGGCAATGACCGATGATGAACATCAAAATGTTCAATTCTGAACGTTTGTCCTTGATGTGAGAATGTTCTGAACCTAGTACTGTCCTTGATGCGAGAATGTTCTGAATGTAGTACTGTCCTTGATGTGAGAATGTTCTGAATGTAGTACTGTCCTTGATGTGAGAATGTTCTGAACGTAGTACTGTCCTTGATGTGAGAATGTTCTGAACGTAGTACTGTCCTTGATGTGAGAATGTTCTGAACGTAGTACTGTCCTTGATGTGAGAATGTTCTGCGAAAGAGAGAGCTAAGCTAGTAGAGAGAGAACTAAGCTGGTAGAGAGACAGAGAGCTAAGCTGGCAGAGAGAGAGAACTAAGCTGGTAGAGATAGAGAACTAAACTGGTAGAGAGAGAGAGATAGAGAACTAAGCTAGTAGAGAGAGAGAGAACTAAGCTGGTAGAGACAGAGCTAAGCTGGTAGAGAGAGAGAACTAAGCTGGTAGAGAGATAGAGAACTAAGCTGGCAGAGAGATAGAGAACTAAGCTGGCAGAGAGAGAGAAAACTAAGCTGGCAGAGAGATAGAGAACTAAGCTGGCAGAGAGATAGAGAACTAAGCTGGTAGAGAGAGAGATAGAGAACTAAGCTAGTAGAGAGAGAGAGAGAACCAAGCTGGTAGAGACAGAGAGCTAAGCTGGTAGAGAGAGAGAGATAGAGAACTAAGCTGGCAGAGAGATAGAGAACTAAGCTGGTAGAGAGAGAGAGAGAACTAAGCTGGTAGAGACAGAGAGCTAAGCTGGTAGAGAGAGAGAGAGAGAGAGAGAGAGAGAGAGAGAGAGAGAGAGAGAGAGAGAGAGAGAGAGAGAGAGAGAGAGAGAGAGAGAACTAAGCTGATAGAGATCACAGAGTGACTGAGACCCTGGCAGTAATCAGTTCTGACATACATATGTATATGTGCAGGTTATTTGTGTATTGTTCTAGTCACGGTATTGTGTCTGTCTATTCTTTATTTTTGACACAGTAAAGAGGGTAGGTTCCACCTCCCACTTCGCCCTCCACAGGATAGGGTATGAAGTGCACAATAAAGTGGCCGCTTCGGTGGCAAAATCTAATCTAAATGTCCGTGAGAAGCTCTTGCAACATCCCGTGAACATGGAGAGGTGAGAAGGTAAGGAAATCAACAATGATAGTTATGGTGGTGGTTGACATTTACCGCTTACACTGATCTTGTAGGGAAACACAAACATGGTCGATCCTTCTGTGGAACACACACACACACATATATACACACATACACGGGTAAAAACGGGGGAGTTAAAGGAAGAGACGAGAACAGACACAAGAGAGAGAGAGAGAGAGAGAGAGAGAGAGAGAGAGAGAGAGAGAGAGAGAGAGAGAGAGAGAGAGAGAGAGAGAGAGAAATTGCGGGTTATATTCGCTACAGGATCAGTAGTAAATAAGTGAACAATGCAGGTAGTGAAAGTTGTCTCTGTAATGACTGTGATAAATCCTGTAGTGGCTCTGGTAAGCAAGGAGATCAAGACAGTACCGTTAAGTTGTAACTTGTATCACTTCCACCAGTCATCTGCATTACCTCCACCAGTGATTTGTAACTTGTATTACCTCCACTAGTCACTTGCATTACCTCCACCAGGGACTTGTAACTTGTATTACCTTCACCAGTGACTCCAGAACACTTAACCAGGCATTAGTTTCAGACAGTAGGTCCCTGAATCCCATCTACGACTCGTCGATAAAGTAGACAGCTCCACAATACAACTAAAGCAGAAGAAACTCTTGTTCGATTATTTGGCATGGCAAGACAAATGGGAAAACTCTCCCATGTTTGCCTAGCAGTAAATAGGTACCTGGGAGTTCGTGTGATTGTATATGGTCCATGTCGGACCGAAACGTCGTCGTAAGCTCCTTTCTCTTATGTGCGGGTTATTTGTGTATTGTTCCAGTCACTGTGATGTGCCTTTTTGTACTTCGTTAGTCGATTGTTGTGAGGATGAGCTTTGGAATGAGTTAACAGTTATTACGCTGTAAATTCAGCCGAGTTTAAAAACAGCTCAAGTCTCGACCTAGAAGTTGCCTCTGATGTCAACTCATGTCAACCTTCGCAGCTTGGAGAAAGAAGAGAGCATCAATCATGACTCACGAAATCATAACAACACGATTGCAAACAAACCACGGTACGGGTGGGGGTTGAACCCATGACTGGAGTTGCACGATTCACTTGCCATGGGATCTAACTCCACTCGTACCGTAGTTTGTTTACGTACCTACCTGTTTACAATGAAGGGAGTAGAGGGACATGTCAAAGAGGAGTTGCAGAATATGGAAATTAAAGCATAGGACGGAATATTATCTGGGTTATGATAATGACATAAATATTCTAATATACACTGATGCAAACATCACCATCACAATGTTTATGTGCGGGATGGTATAAACATTGGTAACAAATACCGACGAATTGGTTCAGAAAGACAGATGAGTAAACACTAGGACATATTTATTAGACAACGTTTCGGTCCTGGGGCCTTGATCTCTTCTAACACACAGAGGTTAAGAAATAAAAAGTATATATAGACAGAGTGAGATGGTTGGCGCATGGTGACCTGAAGAATGTTATAAGGACGAAGACAGGTAGATAATGTGATCACATGACTCCTGTGTTGTTAGGCAGGTGGTGCTCTGCCTGGCAGAGCACCACCTGCTCTGTAGTTACACCACCTCCCTCCGCTGTTCACTAACCTTCCATTCTTAAATCTACCCCATGCTGTCTCTACCTCACCTCTCTCAGTAGTTACACTTTTCACTATCCCCATTTTAAGGTTTATTAACTTCTCTCTCTTACCCATGACTCCATTCTCCTCCAACTTCATCTATCTTCTACGTCTATTGTAATTATCACTAAATACTAACATGGCATAACAGTGGCTCCTCTTAAAACAAACATCCAGAAGTCGACTCATCAACCTTTTATCCAGTAATACAGTCTTAGTAAACTGCTCTCAGTACGTACTTCATTATACCTCTTATACAGACTTTTTATTATAAAAGTATTTCCTGTTAGCAAACCTTTTTCAATACATAATTAATCAGAGGCCCTTCAATACCATTAACCTTTAACCCCTGCCACCCCAAACTTACTTGCTATGCCATCTACAACAGTCTCTCCCATTTTTAACGTTTAGGTCCCCCCCACAACAGTTACTTTCTCATTTGCTTAACACTTTCCTAAATCTCTCTCTCTCTCTCTCTCTCTCTCTCTCTCTCTCTCTCTCTCTCTCTCTCTCTCTCTCTCTCCCAGGCGCATAAACATTATAATCCACTTTTCACATCCACTTTCATCCTAGTCTACATAATTCTTGAATTTCAACACTAATACCCATTTCTTTCTTTCCTTAACTGTTCATTTAATATTACCACTACGTCCTTCACTTGCGCAAGATTAAGTCATTTATATACAACTCATCATCAAATTCTCCGTCCTCTTTTCATTCATACATTTCTCAATGTAGACCTTTGTTAAGATGTTAAATATTCATCTTCCTACTCTCTCGGGTACTGTTCTGCACGGATGTAGCGTGCTATCACACCATGGTCATACTTGTAAGAGATTCACTGTGTTACTGGACCACCATGGTCACATTTCTTCGCCTTCACATCTTTACATACTGACGTCTTTACATACTGCGTTTCAATTCTGCTTGTCTTACAGCGCGTCCAGTACTTGTGTGGGTTTGTGTCAGTTAGGACAGGCAGAGGAGGGAGTCGTTGGCTTTCATGGTGTGGAGGTGGTGTTGTTGTGGGAACTACCTTAGTGGGAGCACTGGAACACAACCATGGTGTAGAGTAGGTGTTGTTGTGGGAACTACCTTAGTGGGAGCACTGGAACACAACCATGGTGTAGAGTAGGTGTTGTTGTGGGAACTACCTTAGTGTGAGCACTGGAACACAACCATGGTGTAGAGTAGGTGTTGCTGTGGGAACTACCTTAGTGTGAGCACTGGAACACAACCATGGTGTAGAGTAGGTGTTGTTGTGGGAACTACCTTAGTGTGAGCACTGGAACACAACCATGGTGTAGAGTAGGTGTTGCTGTGGGAACTACCTTAGTGGGAGCACTGGAACACAACCATGGTGTGGAGTAGGTGTTGCTGTGGGAACTACAATAGTAGGAGCACTGGAACACAACATACTGACGAGGTCACGCCAGCCAAGTTAAGAAAAAAGGAAAGAAATGAAAGAAGACAGGGAAGAGAACTCAACTGGAGGAAAGAAAGCGGAAAAAGAGTAGGGAGGGAAAACAAGTGGGTTGGAGGAAAGAGGAACGGAAATTAAGAGAGGTGGGAAGCAGGGTGAATGCGGGAGGTGGGGAGGTGGGTGATGATGTAGGGGAGGTGGGTGGGGATGATCGGGGCTAGTTGGGGTGAATACCAGGGTGGAGAGGTGGATGGGGATGGTGGGGGTGAGCCAGGGTGAATGCCAAGGATGGGGAGGCAGGTGGAGAGGTCGGCTGGATGGGGAAGTGGTATGAAACAAGTGGTAGAGAGACAGGAGAAGGATTTCAGATGCAAGTTTTAATGTTTTGTGTACACAAATCTGCATTTTGTGAACACAAATCTGCATTTTGTGTACACAAATCTGCATTTTGTGTACACAAATCTGCATTTTTTGTACACAAATCTGCATTTTGTGTACACAAATCTATGCTTCACAATGGTCTTGACTCTTGAGTGCACACTAGGTGTTATGTGCAATAAGCACACTAGGCAGATTTAACTTAACACATTAATGTGTATCCTGAAGTTGAGAATAATTTTGTAAGATTTACCTGCCATCTTACCTGTATACGAGACAGATTTTTATTATAATAAAAAAGAAGCGCTAAACCACAAGGGCTATACAGTATACGAGACAGAAAGATCAGCAGTCTTACCAGTGAACAAACACAGGACTGCGTTCCACACCCGTATGAGTAAATGATAGTACCTCCCTGGATGACAGGAGGGTAGTACCTCCCTGGATGACAGGAGGGTAGTACCTCCCTGGATGACAGGAGGGTAGTACCTCCCTGGATGACAGGAGGGTAGTACCTCCCTGGATGACAGGAGGGTAGTACCTCCCTGGATGACAGGAGGGTAGTACCTCCCTGGATGACAGGAGGGTAGTACCTGCCTAGACGACAGAATACTGTCCTGCCCGGATGGTTGTTGTCTACCAACCTACTACTAGTTGTAACACAATCAGAGCTACCACTCACAGTCAGGTGCTGGTATACAACCAACTACCATATATCTTGTGGTAGAAGTTACACCTGTCACTACAAGTCTGACAGCGCGGTGACTGACAGCACTAAGGAACGTACGAAATGCACGCTTGTCACAGGTGGAGTCAGAATGTGTCAAGACGTAACAAGGGTTCCCTTGAGTGAGTCCTGGGCGTGGATGTTGGGTATGTGTGCCCATTCTCGCATGCCCATTGACAGTCGCAAATATTTGAACGTTTCCGTTTTACGTTCCTTGCCAGACGTAAGTCGATCGCCGTTCTAAATTAAGCTAATTCGACCTAACTCACTACTAGCCTATGCTAATCCAACTTGACCTACTACTAATCTAACTTGATTTGGCTTAATCTGCAGCCAACTTTAGCTAATCTAACTTTTCCTACAACTGTCCTAACCTAATCCAACTTAACCTTAGAGAAAACAGAATTTCTATGTTTAAAATCCTAACGTTGAGTACACAGTGAGATGTTGAGTATCTAGTGAGAGTTGTTAGGTACCTAGTGAAAGACATTGGGTATCTAGTGAAAGACGTTAGGTGCCTAGTAAGAGACGTTGGGTAGTGAGAAAGGGTGGGTACCTAGTGAGAGAGGGTTAGTACCTAGTGAGAGATGTTGGGTACCTAGTGATAGACTGTAGGTAGTGAAATGAGGATAGGTAGGCTGTGGTGTGAGAGGTGCGGGTACATAATGCCCCAGGCACCTGTGTAGGAGAAACCTGAAGTAACTAGGACGCTCCACCATGACCTGCCCTCCCTCACTACCTCTACCTGCCCTCCATCACTACCTCTACCTGCCCTCCCTCACTACCTCTACCTGCCCTCCCTCATTACTACTCCCTGCCCTCCCTCACTACCTCTCCCTGCCCTCCCTCACTACCTCTCCCTGCCCTCCCTCACTATTACTCCCTGCCCTACCTCACTACCTCTCCCTGCCCTCCCTCACTACCTCTCCCTGCCCTCCCTCACTATTACTCCCTGCCCTCCCTCACTACCTCTCCCTGCCCTCCCTCACTACCTCTCCCTGCCCTCCCTCACTACCTCTCCCTGCCCTCCCTCACTACCTCTCCCTGCCCTCCCTCACTACCTCTCCCTGCCCTCCCTCACTACCTCTCCCTGCCCTCCCTCACTACCTCTCCCTGCCCTCCCTCACTACCTCTCCCTGCCCTCCCTCACTACGTCTCCCTGCCCTCCCTCACTACCTCTTCCTGCCCTCCCTCACTACCTCTCCCTGCCCCCCCTCACTACCTCTCCCTGCCCTCCCTCACTACCTCTCCCTGCCCTCCCTCACTACCTCTTCCTGCCCTCCCTCACTACCTCTCCCTGCCCTCCCTCACTACCTCTCCCTGCCCTCCCTCACTACCTCTTCCTGCCCTCCCTCACTACCACCTCCTGTTCCTCCTCATACTATCTTTTTAATATTCACTTTTAAAATCTTTCCATTAGATACCCTCCCAAACTCACTCACATACCAAACTTTACAACCTTTCTTCAGAATATCTCAACAGAACTGCGTCATCAGCAAAGAGCAACTGTGACAATTCCCACTTTACATCAGATTCATTATATTTTAACCCCCATATCTTGCCTTATCTATAAGTATGTTGGCTACCCACAAGACGTCTCACATATCTTTCTATTTTTTACTGGAAAATACTTTTCTTCTCTCCTACATACCCTAATCTAAACCTTATTCTCTGCATACAGTCTCCACTGCTTTTAATATCCTACTATCTATTATCATTCTTGGATTGCTTCCAGTCGACGAATGTACTAGTCAAGGACCAGAATGGAAATAAGTCACTTTATCTGACCTTTCTTGGGGTTGTCCTAGGTAATTTACACATGTTACTATGTACGATAATTGTACTTATGTGGACCTGTACCTAAATAAACTTACATAGTGAGAGAGGGTAACCCACAAGTAACAGTACTTTAGCTCTGTTGAAAAGAAGTCTCTGAAGCTGCCGGAGCTACTGAACTCGTCAGTAAGCTTGGCGATGACCTCAGAGCTCTACTGACGTCTCCCAGCTCAGGCTGGCACATTTTCATACCTCATGAAATCCTCCCTATACTGGAATATGACAGGAAAACAACGCTAGCTTTTGCTCATACAATGTACTCGCTATACAAGAGTAGGGTAGCAACACACTGTGAGTGTACCCACTATGTAACTATTATAGAGTAGGGCAGTAGCACATTGCTGATGTACCCATTTCTTATTAAAAAAAAACTATGCTCTGGCGCGCGCGCGTGTGTGTGTGTGTGTGTGTGTGTGTGTGTGTGTGTGTGTGTGTGTGTGTGTGTGTGTGTGTGTGTGTGTGTGTGTGTGTGTGTGTGTACACCCTCGCCAGCTTCTCCCATGATAACACCTCACCCGCCATCATTCTCACCATTTCCACTCTGTATTTCCGCGTGAAGCCTCTTCTTCCGTTTCTTTTCTTTACTCCCTTACCTGTTCCTTGCCTCCCTCCCTCTCCTCTTTCGCTCTTTCTCTCTCTACCATGGTTTCCCGTAGTAACCTACATTCTATCACATAATACACACACACATGTAAGCGCACGCAAGCTCGCACGCACACGTAATATGGGTCACAACCAAATTAAGTAATCGTCCTCTTATAAGAGCCACCGTGTAAAGTCTAGCATATAAGGCACTATCTCGTGGGAGGCCAGGGAGGCCTTACCTCCCACACTTACATACACACACACCACCTCACTACCTCCTTCAGCAAAACCTCGTGTAGGCAGCCATATATGTCTGTTGCCCAAGTACTAGGTAACCAACCTTGTACTCTGAGAACATGTAGAATCATTGTACTCAGTGTCATAACTTTCTCATATAATATGCAACAAACCAAATAGAAATAACATGGGTAACTGTACTTGTCGGTAAGCTTCTAATATTTAAGAGAGGTTAATGTAGGTTTGGTAAGGCCAGCTCAAATCTAACTTAAAATCCTTCAAGTAAAATATTGTTTTCCGTAATATATCCTATCTGTTAGGATCTTGTATGTACCATATCTCGTAAGATATATTTGACTTGTGGACGTGAGGGCATGTTAAGAAGTGGAATTACTTACACCAGGTAGTGATTATGATGATGGTAGAGGCAAGCAACATGTAGCACAGAGAATAAGACTGCTAAATCTATTGTCCATTTTAAGCGCCTGATGTACATCCACTAGTGGCCCCTGCCCACATGTGATCACGTCTACTGCTGCTGCGTCATTACTTCTTTCACTGGTTTCACTGTTAGACTGCCACTGGCGTCCGTGGGGGGGGGGGAGAAACTAGAGGATATCCTTACAACTCGATTGCTTAATCTCTGGTCTACTTTAAAGGTCTGACCTCCTTCCACTAGTGGGCCCCGCCTACATGTGACCACATCTACTACTACTGCATCGTTCCACTCTCCCTACTGGCTCTACTATACATAACGGCTCCATCCTCATGCCTCTACTTTAAATGTAAATTAAGTTCCTGGAAGAAACGTCTCTCAGTATAAATACGCAGGTGTTGCACATGAACACCTGGTCTGGGACTGGGTCACTGGGGTGTTAACCCAAGGAAACATCCTTCAGGTATCCTTCAAGTGTCTTATTCATCAACATTATCATACTTCAATATTCTTAGGAGAATCCTACAGAACAACTGGTACTTGTAAGGTTTTCACTACTCGAGGTTGAACTAATATCTGCTGTGGCCCATGAACTAACTTGTTCCTCACTCACAATACACTTTGTGACTGAAAAATTCATGCCAGAACAGGTTTTTTTTTCCTTTATAATTTGTGCAAGACCAAGCACTCCACGCTTCGCTGGAGGGAGAGATGAAGGGGAGAGGAGGGAGGAAAGGAAGGGAAGGCTGGAGGAAGACAAGGTAGGAGGAAGGAAGTGAAGGGCTGGAGAATATGAAGAGGAGGGAGAGTGGTACAGCGAAAGGAAAGGGAGGACAGGAGAGTGGGTGGGAAGGAAAAAGGGATGAGAGGAGCAAGGAGGGAGTGGAAAGGGGAGAGAGAGAGAGAGAGAGAGAGAGAGAGAGAGAGAGAGAGAGAGAGGAGAGAGAGAGAGAGAGGAGAGAGGGAGGGAGAGAGAGAGAGAGAGAGAGAGAGAGGTAGATGAAGAAGCCGTGAAGCAAACATTTCACGCCTTAGTAAACACATCCCCAAATCCTTACAGTCGCCACTGAAGTCCAGCGCAAAGAATGTAGGCGCGATCTTGCGTCTGTAGCGCAAATAATGAAGACGGGATCTTACGTCTGGTAAGCACCAAGCAGACACCCGACCTAACTATACTTTCCTTTAGCATGTGTCTATCTTTAAGTGTATATACACCGAGAGGTATGCATCTTTCAGTGTATATACAATGAGAGGCGTTTAACTAAGGTGAGAGTTTGCTTTAATCCCTATTTAAGGTTTTAGAGTATTCTTGTTTGGTGGCGAACAAGTTACATGCAGCCTTAACGACCCTCGTTTAATAGACAGGTTTTTAAACCAAATAAACCAACCAATAACAAATAAAACAATTTTCCTAATTATTTCTGGCCAGACGGACACCTGCTACCATTCTCTCTCTCTCTCTCTCTCTCTCTCTCTCTCTCTCTCTCTCTCTCTCTCTCTCTCTCTCTCTCTCTCTCTCTCTCTCTCTCTCTTTCCACACACGAGCGTGTGTTTTAAACTATTTAATCGACGATAAAACCCTTCCCGCTGCCAGACGTTATTTATATAAATTATCTTGCTGGGAAAATTGGGAAATTACATAATTATGTTGGCTGATTATTTTAATTTTTCATACAAAATTTAAACTCAAAATGGCTACGTAAATTGAGAACAAGACTAAGGAAACTCAAGTGAAAAACTGTACAAGGGATTTAGGTGTAAAAGAGCGTCAATGTTTATGATAATCATAAATTGTTTCGTGAAACTGGAAAAAAAAAGGTAGGTAAAAGTGGAATATTCAAACAGCCTCAGGAGAAATTCAAATTATTTCTCCTCGAAGCCTTTTTCATATAGTCTAACAAAAAGTTGTATGTGATTTTTTTTTTCATACCAACTGAAAAAACAGCATTAAAACCGAACGCCACTTGGCAAGGCCTTCAAAGTACTATTCAAAATTTAACGAATTTAACGCTTTATAAGACAGCCTACTGTACTGTACCTAGGCTATAAGATAGCCTATTGTACTGTACCTAGGCTATAAGATAGCCTATTGTACTGTACCTAGGCTATAAGATAGCCTACTGTACTGTACCTAGGCTATAAGATAGCCTACTGTACTGTACCTAGGCTATAAGATAGCCTACTGGAAATAAATGGTATAAAATACCGACACAATGGAAATATGCAGTATAATGTGATCCTTTATTGACTACGTTTCGCCCACACAGTGGGCTTTTTCAAGTCACAAACAGAACTACCTGGGGTGGAAGGAACGCGAGTATTTATAGTCAGGTTCAGAATGCTGAGGTCAGGTGGAGAATGCTGCATCTGTTTGTGACTTGAAAAACCCACTGTGTGGGCGAAACGTAGGCAATAAAGGATCACATTATACTGCATGTGTGTTTATATTTCCAAGATAGCCTACTGTACTGTACCTAGGCTATAAGACAGCCTACTGTACTGTACCTAGGATATCGGGTCCCTCCAGTTTACACTAAGGGTCGACCTTATAATACGTTTTTAAAACATTAAAAAATATGTTCCATAACAATAATTCTTAAAGATAAGTAATATAACTTGAGAGAACTATTACATTTATGGAAAATAGTTTAAATTAAGGAATGTTAGAAGTAAATTTGTGAGTGTAGATCTGGTATTAAACCAAGACAGGTTGCAAAACTCGATTTTTTTGGTACAATATTCCGTTCTGTGTAGAACTTTCAAGGTTTTGACTAGATGAAAAATCTACACGTTCCAAAAGTTTCTTTCGGGACATGTGCTTTCAAAACTACTTCTCAGAAATGCGACGTGTCGGTCCCTGATCAAGAAAAAGACCTGAAGACAATTTTATTTTGTATCAAGATATGATTAGAAGTGATGACAGGAGGAAAAGTCAAGCCACAGATTGCTATAAATTCAAGAAAGAAACTGTGAAAACGTGTTCATCCTTAGCAACTATGAGGACAAGAGGACACATTCTTAAGCTGAGGGGGGGGGGTAAATAAAAAAAGGGAGTGTAAAACGTTTACAGGAAGTCTATCTTTACAAGAGTAACTGATGAGTGTAATGAACTCCCAGACGGAGGTTGTGCGAGTGCAACAAACATGAAAGTTTTGAAAACTATACATGGTAAAACAAACAGAAGATGGGACGCCACAGGAACGCAATCATTATGACCACAAATTACACACACACACACTGGAGGACAGGAGGGCCAGGGGAGACATGATAACGACATACAAAATACTGCGTGGAATAGACAAGGTGGACAGAGACAGGATGTTCCAGAGATGGGACACAGAAACAAGGGGTTACAATTGGAAGCTGAAGACTCAGATGAGTCAAAGGGATGTTATGAAGTTTTTCTTCAGTCATAGAGTAGTTAGGAAGTGGAATACTCTGGCAAGCGATGTAGTGGAGGCAGGAACTATACATAGTTTTAAGACGAGGTATGATAAAGCTCATGGAGCAGGGGGAGAAGGACCTAGTAGCGGTCGGTGAAGAGGCGGGGCCAGGAGCTGAGTCTCGACCCCTGCATCCACAATTATGCGAGTACAATTAGGTGAGTACACACTTCCCTTCGTATGCTAGTACATAGGTTAAAAGGGACATAACAAAATGAGAGGAAGGAGAAGAGTAACATGTGGAGAGTGAACACTCGGGTGAGCCAGAGGGAGGATAAAACACTCTTAAGTGTCCAGTAGACTGAGTGAGGTGCAGCTGTGCAAGTGAACTTAATGAACGTGAAGCTAGATATAGCAAGAGACCCACTTGGCATTACGTTAGTCAATATAGTAAATGTTAAGTGGAAGTCAACAAAGTTTTCTCTAGCATAGTACATGACAACCTAGAGCTTCCTATAACCTACTGTATGACAAAATAGAGTTTCAAGCCTAGTAATTGACACACTAGAAGTCAAAGGGGATTATTAATCCTAGTAACCTACAACTAGGGCATCAAACGTAGTTCACGATCCACTATCAAGCCTATAACTAAAGACCTAGCAAAAGCCCTACACTGGGCGAAACATCAAGTGATAAATAAAAACAAAAGCTGGTTCCGCTACGTGTTTTGAATTCCGTCGCCAGTCAAGGTCAACCAATGAGACCAGACCTGTATCTCCACACCTGCACGCAACACAACCTCTTGCATAACACAATACAACAACACAGGCCAGACACAACAATGGAAGCTAAACACAGCACGCCTCCCAGCATGGTATGTCCCAGTTCCCACACACACACACACGCACACACACACAAACACACACACACACACACACACACACACACATAGACACACACACACACACACACAGACACACACACACACACACACACACACACACACACACACACACACACACGCGCGCGCGCGCACACGTCAAGCACGTACTTAAATTAGAGAAGTGCAAAGGCTTGCAACAATGCTGGTCCCGGAGCTAAGGGTAATGTCCTACGAAGAGAGGTTAAGGGAAATCGACCTGACGACACTGGAAGACAGGAGAGATAGGGGGGATATGATGACGACATATAAAATACTGAGAGGAATCAACAAGGTCGATAGAGACAGGATGTTCCAGAGATGGGGCACAGCAACAAGGGAGTTGAAACTCAGATGAATCGCAGAGATGTTAGGAAGTATTTCCTTAGTCACAGAGTTTCAGGAAGTAGAATAGTCTGGGAAGTGATGTAGTGGAGGCAGGATCCATACATAGCTTCAAGAAAAGGTATGATAAAGCTCATGAAGCAAGAAGAATAACCTAGTAGCGGCCAGTGAAGAGGCGGAGCCAGAAGCTGTGGCTCGACCCCTGCAGCCACAACTAGGTAAATTTACACATACACGGTAAGAGGCAACATATCATCCACATTAGACCTAGTATATACTAGAACATAAGAAGAAATGTTCAGCATAACTTCTTAAAGCCTCTTGAAAAATATCTTGATCATCTTCCACCGGATATAACAGATGCCGTTCAATGTAACTTAGACGAAAATCAAATTCTTAATCCCGGACAACTGGACTGAAGTATAATGATACTGGTGTATATAAAACTGAAGAAGAAACTACTACTGGATATTGACAAGAAGAAAAAAAGCAATGCGACCAGACAGTATATCAACTGAAGCCTTCCAAGAACGTGCAAAAGAATTATCCCCTTTGAAAAAAAAAAATCAATTATGACAATATTTAAAAAAAGGTGACAAGATCCTATTTTAAACAACATGCCAATTTCGTTGTTCAGAAAAATGAATGGGCTGTGTTTATCTATACCTGGAGTATACCTGGAGGGGTGTTTCGGGGGTCAACGCCCCCGCGGCCGGTCCATGACCAGGACTTGTAGTGAATCAGGGCCTGATCAACTAGGTAGTTACAATTGGACGCATGCAAACCGACGTACGAACCACAGACTGGTGGTCGGGAACAGACTTTAGGTATCTGTCCATCTTCTTGAAGATCTATACCTTAAGAAAGCTTTTGATAGAGTTCCCCATGAAAGAAATTTAGAAACTGCAAAATACACGACTAAAAAAAAACAAATTATTGCAAAGAATGAGACAGAGAGGAAACCGAAAACAGAATACATAAGAAAAAAATGATCTCGCGGGGTAATGTTATAAGTAGGGTGCCACAAGGATCAGTACTTATCCATATATATAATATAGCTTTATATTAACTCACTTCCAAGAGGGAATAATAAAAAAATAATGGATTAAGTTCTCGAATTATACAATATCTCAGGTAAAATAAATAATAAAAGATAATATCTATAAGATGACTTGGATATAGTGAGATTAAAATAGTATAGATGTAGTACAAAGTGAATGGTATGAACGAAAACGAAAGGTGAAAGTTTATAAAGTAAAGGAGGAAGCAGTTAGGTAAGATATAAGCAACTATTGGTAGAAAGATTGACTAGCGGAGTGACGGAGGATGGAATTTATCGTAAACAAATACCATGTAATGAAAATGGGAGAGAGGATCATCAGGCCACTTGAATACAGAATGACAAAACATTTCAAGAATCAGATAGAGATTATTAACAAAAATTGTCACTAGAGAAACTCGTATGCTACACTGAAGAAACATAAAATAGCTTCTAAAATATACGGAAAATGGTAAAAAAAAAAGAAAAAAAAAAAAGATTGCGTGGCGCTCACACCTAAACAAAAATCATATGGTTTAAGTTCGAAAGGTAAAATTAACTATACATTTATTACATATAAATGGTATGCGAATACTGACAAGTTGCAGGTGATAAAGACACACAAGCAGCAAGTGTAAAGTTTATTTAGACAGCCAGAGAATGGTTACGAGTTAAAAAAAAAAATTGTGTTATGATAAAAGGGTGAAAGCAGTAAAGATGCCCACACTGAGTGAAAGCAGTAGAGGAGACATGATAACTACATACAAAGTCCTAAAAAAACATGCGATAGAATATGTTTTAGTACCTGCAGCAAAGCTAACAAAAACCCATAGACGTAAATTGAGGGAAATGGCGTGAAAGGGAGACCAGAGTTGTTCTTGACGAAGTGAGTGGTTAACCAGTGACAAGATTTAACATAAGAGGTACCCAGTGTTATAACCATTAGAAATAAAAAAAAATATAAATATGAACAAATTACTGAAGACGGGACACCATGAGCACAACTCTGATACGGTAACTGCAAGTAATGAAAAATATATTACACACACAAACACACACACAGATGGTCATGAATCACTGTCACGCCACTTTCCACAACTCTAATCGTCAGACAACTTTCCTTTTCCGTGTGCCGATTCACGGACTTCCCGAGGTGGGTTATGAGTCCCCCGAGGTAGGTGGTAATCCCCCAAGGTGGGTTGTGGGTCTCCGAGGTGGGTGGTGAGTCTTCGAGGTGGGTGGCGAGCCCCCCAAGGTGGGTGGTGAGTCCCCGAGGTGGGTAGTGGGTCTCCGAGATGGGTTATGATTCCCCAGGTGGGTGGTGAGCCCCCGAGGTGGGTGGTGAGCCCCCGAGGTGGGTGGTGAGCCCGCGAGGTGGGTGGTGAGCCCCCAGGTACGTGGTGAGTCCCCTAGGTGGGTGGTGAGTCCCAGAGGAGGGTGGTGAGCCCCCAGGTACGTGGTGAGTCCCCGAGGAGGGTGGTGAGCCCCCGGGTCCGTGGCGAGTCCCTTAGGTGGGTGGTGAGCCCCCAGGTACGTGGTGAGTCCCCGAGGAGGGTGGTGAGCCCCCAGGTACGTGGTGAGTCCCCGAGGAGGGTGGTGAGCCCCCAGGTACGTGGTGAGTCCCCTAGGTGGGTGGTGAGCCCCAGGTACGTAGTGAGTCCCCGAGGTGGGTGGTGAGCCCCCGAGGTGGGTGGTGAGTCCCCGAGGTGGGTGGTGAGTCCCCAAGGTGGGTGGTGAGTCCCCGAGGCGGGTGGTGAGTCCCCGAGGTGGGTGGCGAGCCCCCAGGTACGTGGCGAGTCCCCGAGGTGGGTGGTGAGTCCCCGAGGTGGGTGGTGAGTCACCGAGGTGGGTGGTGAGTCCCCGAGGTGGGTGATGAGTCCCCTCGGTGGGTGGTGAGCCCCCAGGTACGTGGTGAGTCCCCGAGGAGGGTGGTGAGCCCCCAGGTACGTGGTGAGTCCCCTAGGTGGGTGGTGAGCCCCCAGGTACGTGGTGAGTCCCCTAGGTGGGTGGTGAGCCCCCAGGTACGTGGTGAGTCCCCTAGGTGGGTGGTGAGCCCCCAGGTACGTGGCGAGTCCCCGAGGAGGGTGGTGAGCCCCAAGGTGGGTGGTGAGCCCCCGAGGTGGGTGGTGAGTCCCCTAGGTGGGTGGTGAGTCCCCTAGGTGGGTGGTGAGTCCCCGAGGAGGGTGGTGAGCTCCCAGGTACGTGGTGAGTCCCCGAGGAGGGTGGTGAGCCCCCAGGTACGTGGTGAGTCCCCGAGGAGGGTGGTGAGCCCCCAGGTACGTGGCGAGTCCCTTAGGTGGGTGGTGAGCCCCCAGGTACGTGGTGAGTCCCCGAGGAGGGTGGTGAGCCCCCAGATACGTGGTGAGTCCCCTTGGTGGGTTGTGAGTCCCCGAGGTGGGTAGTGGGTATCCGAGGTGGGTGGTGAGTCTTCGAGGTGGGTGGTGAGCCCCCAAGGTGGGTGGTGAGTCCCCTAGATGGGTTGTGAGCCCCCAGGTACGTGGTGAGTCCCCTAGATGGGTGGTGAGTCCCCGAGGAGGGTGGGGCGCCCCCAGGTTGGGGGGGTGGCCCCTAGGTGGGTGGTGAGCCCCCCAGGTACGTTGTGAGTCCCCGAGGAGGGTGGTGAGCCCCCAGGTACGTGGTGAGTCCCCTAGGTGGGTGGTGAGCCCCCAGGTACGTGGTGAGTCCCCGAGGTGGGTGGTGAGTCCCCGAGGTGGGTGGTGAGTCCCCGAGGTGGGTGGTGAGTCCTCAAGGTGGGTGGCGAGCCCCCAGGTACGTGGTGAGTCCCCGAGGTGGGTGGTGAGCCCCCAGGTACGTGGTGAGTCCCCTAGGTGGGTGGTGAGCCCCCAGGTACGTGGTGAGTCCCCTAGGTGGGTGGTGAGCCCCCAGGTACGTGGTGAGTCCCCTTAGGTGGGTGGTGAGCCCCCAGGTACGTGGTGAGACCCCGAGGTGGGTGGTTAGCCCCCAGGTACGTGGCGAGTCCCCTAGGTGGGTGGTGAGTCCCCTAGGTGGGTGGTGAGTCCCCTAGGAGGGTGGTGAGCCCCCAGGTACGTGGTGAGTCATCTAGGTGGGTGGTGAGCCCCCAGGTACGTGGTGAGTCCCCAGGAGAGTGGGTGGGAGGGAAGAACAATATAAAGAGAATCAGTGATAAGATTCACCCTAATAATACCTGGACACACTGGCGCTCTCGAGGCCACCAGTGACTGCTGCTACACACAACCACACCACCAACTTACCAATGGTATTATTAGATTCAAAAAGAACTAAACTCATAGGGGTCACACAACATCCGTGAAATGGATCAAGAGCCGTTCACCATATTACACACACACACACACACACACACACACACACACACACACACACACACACACACACACACACACACACACACACACACACACACACCTTCCTTGATGGGAACAACTTACGAACAAAAATTTTTACGTCTTCTCGTAATAATATTTTATATTTATCATTCATTCTGTCTTAGGTTTCTCTCTCGGAATTACCGGCTTGTTTTGTTTAGCAGGATCTTACCAATGAGGAGACAGTTTTAATACCCTTATTATGCACCTCATACCTGGTCAAGCAAGTGCAAAAGATCGAAAAGGTTGAAAGGCTTGCAATCAGACTAGTATCAGAACAGAGGACTGTTCCATGAGAAGTTGGAGGAACTGAACCTGAAGACCTGGAGAGAAAGACAGGGAGGGATATGATTACTAAGTGTAAAATCTTGAAGAATTGATAGGGCTGATAGGGACAGACAAGTTTGAATTAAGAGGACCAGGATCAAGGGAAAACAGGTGAAAGCTAAAGACACAGACGAGTCATAGGGATATTAGGAAGTATTTCTTTAGTCTTAAGATTACTGAGAAGTGGAGTGACTTGGATGAGGCAGTTATGGAGTCAAACTCAATACACAACTTCAAGAGCAGACATAAGGCCCAAGAGGCCAAAGCCAGTGATGCCGATCAAAGTGGTCTAGGAAGAGGGAGGGGACAGGAGCTTAGTCTCGACCAATGTAAACACAAATCTACGAGTACACAAGAGTTACTAGGAGTGAGACGGCGCAGGCCCAGACATGAACATGATCAGCTGACTGCCACCTGGGCGACTTATGGTGGTAAATAAAGCACCTTGTTATTGTTGAGTCACCAAGTGTGTAGCTATCATACCCTAGCTCTCTTACTCTCTCTGTGCTAACAATAAATTAACGTGTACATATTAGCTCAAGCGACTGCATACTTATATAGATACCGGCAGCACACCTTATAAATACCGTAAGCACACACACACACACAAACACACACACACACACACACACACACACACACACACACACACACACACACACACACACACACACACACACACACACACACACGGGAATGAAGGTAGCAAACAAAATGACAGATTAGTGTACGAAGAGCTTACCAAAAGATTGAACGAGGTCTTTACATAAGAAAACAGAGCCATCCGAATGCACTGTAGTCAGAACGTACGAAAATGAACGAGAAATCAATACATCATTAGTGGTAGTAATAAAACTACGGTACTAAAGGAACTTCGCGTAACAAAAGCAATGGGAGAATATGTCTTCATGGGTAGTAGAGAGAGGACTACTGTGCGAGCCAATAGCAAGTGTCTTCAATGTCACTGATCAAGCCAGCTGCCAGACAACTGAAAAAAAAGTTTAAACAGGCACGTACAGTTCAGGACATTATTAGAGGAAACGTTTCGCCACGAGTGACTTCTTCAGTCCTGGACTGAAGAAGTAAACTAGTGGCGAAACGTTTCCTCTAATGTCCCGAACTGTACGTATGTCTTTTTCCACATCTTGCTGGTATCACCACATCATTTTTCACCTGAAGGAAGGCTATTATCACCCCATATATAACTAGGATAATGATACATGAAACTGGATTACATGTCCATCTCCTTAACGTTATTATCTAAAACTTTGGAAATATTGTAAAGACAAGAGATTTGGGGTATGGTAGGTAAGACACATAGGCAACAATTAGGCAACTTTATTCCGAAACGTTTCGCCTACACAGTAGGCTTCTTCAGTCGAATACAGAAAATAGGCAGGAACAGTAGAGATGTGAAGACGATGTAATCAGTCCATCACCCATGAAGTTGTAGATTTGAGGTTGTCAGTCCCTCAGCCTGGAGAAGTTCAGTTCCATAGTCAGGAACTATCTGAAGATCAAGCGACAGTGCGGAGACTTAAATACTGTCGGAAGGAGAGGTGCAGAGTGGTAGTAGTGAGAATGCATCCACTGAGAGGTCACGTCCCTCTCAGATCAAACAATTCTCACTTGAAAAAGTTGTCCAAGGTGTTTTCTGTACCAAGATGTCATTGTGTTGCAGTGTCTGACAGGGTGAATATCAAATATCAGATTTGGAGTATCTTGAAACATTCTTTAGGGGGAAAAAAAAAAACATTGATTATGAGGGGTGGAAAATCCTGTCTTACAGTTACTGGAGTTCTATGACAAAGTCGCAGAGATAAGATTAAAGAGACAGGGAAGGGTGAGCCGCATCTTCTTGAACTGCAAGGAAGCATTTGATTGTACCACACCAGAGATTAGTTCACATATTATAAGAATACCCAGAAATAAAAGCAGAGTGCTCCTAATAGAAAGCGGATAACTACACTGGTCTACAGTAAAAATGCGTCGGAAATAAAACAAGTCAGTCTTCACTAATTTTGGGTCACTGAATACGTATACGATGCTTAAAATTGCAAATGGTTCTATTTATAAACATATGGACTACGGCCTGATCTCCAAGCTGTTATCCTTGACTTAGTATAACAGCTTGGAGATCAGGCACAATTGTTACAATACTTGAGCAACAAACCTTTGTCATAGGTTGAATCAGAAAATAAGAAAAATGCCTTATGTAATAAAGTTGGTAGAATTACCGACAATATGTAAAGTAAAAGGACACAAGTGCAACTAATGTGACATTTTATTGTGGCAACGTTTCGCTCTCCAGGAGCTTTATCAAGCCATTACAGACAATACATGGACACAGAGGGTATATATAGGATCAGAGTGAATACCTTTTGCAGTGCGGATGGTGTGGAGGGAGCGAACAGATCATGCAAGTAATTGATTGCTACTTTTGTATGGTGACTCCAGTTAGGAAAGATATTTGCAAGGAAAACAAGTGAACTGTACAGTATCCTAATATATCTTCTGCTATATGCTCGGTATCTACCGGCGAAGGACTACCCATTCTTAACCTCCAAATTCATTCTCGTTTGAATTAAAGTACAAGGAAGATGAAGGAACTTGCGAAACGTTAATCTTCAGCTTCACGAAACCCTACATATATTCATAACTTGATATCATCTAGACCGCACTTGATAACTCAGAAAATATTACACCTTATCAGAATTGAGAACTGCCAAAGAGTAAGGTGGGAACCACTGGGGTCCAGATGGCAGCAGTGGAGTCTCCTCGCAGAAAATGTTAGGGTACGAGTCTTGACACTCAAAAATATTTCGTTCCATTCTTCGTCACTGACAGTCATTTGTAGTTTGGAATGACACTGATAGTCTGATGGCAACCCTAAATATTATTTATAACCCTGATGAGTGGAGACCGTTCACTGATTCATAGAAGGCGAGTCTAACGATTGTTTTGTTGCTTGTTGGCAACGTGTTGTCATTAATTCCAGTTGGTTATTATAAGCAATCCACGTACAGGATATACATAACATGAAGCAGATTTGAACTGTATAAACTACTACAAACATCAGTGGCGACTTGAAAGTAACCACCTTGCTTCGATTCGTGACTTCTCACTTTATCAAGGAACTATGTCAATACACACACACACACACACACACACACACACACACACACACACACACACACACACACACACACACATATATATATATATATATATATATATATATATATATATATATATATATATATATGTGTGTGTGTGTGTGTGTGTGTGTGTGTGTGTGTGTGTGTGTGTGTGTGTGTGTGTGTGTGTGTGTGTGTGTGTGTGTGTGTATTGACATAGTTCCTTGATAAAGTGAGAAGTCACGAAAGCGCTTGGAATTTCACTATTTTTTCACAATGGTCGTTCTGCACATTGTGATATCACCTATTCACTGTGATCTTATTGCATATAGGAATGAATGAACAATGCTGAAGGTATTGGGTAATACACTCAATTAACCCACATTCAACAGCTCATAAATAACAAATAATTTCAGTCTCTAGTAGACCGAAATTACTGTTATTAATTCAGTACGGATTAATGTGGGTTACCCGAATATATGGATATAGACACAAGTAAAATATTTGGTCACAGCGTAATAAAGATGCAGAGTGGGATAGATTTTTAATAGTCTTAAAAATAAATTAATATGCCTTAGGTGTTTATAAATTATGACACTGTTGTTATTTTTCAAGGTAAACATTTATAATGTGGTGCCTCGTGCATACGGGTCCTCAACACGTAACCTACACGTGTGTAGTGGGAATGTTTGTCTTTTAAACTGCCTATGTGTTCTTAGTGATGTTATAACCAAGTTATGGTACAGGTATTAAGGCGGTGATTAAGATGATCATAGGTGATTAGGATGATCATAGGTGATTGGGATGATTATGAGTGATTACGATGATTATGAGTGATTAGGACGATCACGAATGATTAGGATGATCATAGGTGATTGGGATGATCATGGGTGATTATGGGTGACGAATATGATCACCGTGACGATTAGCATAACGATCATGGTAATGATGGCATCAACAATGAGTAACGTGTTGTAACAGAACAAGAACAGTTTACTATGCTGTTTGAGTAAACAAGGAGGCGAAATGACAAGACACACAGGCGCACCTGCGCGCGCGCCATCAACTACCAGCAAAAATACACACACGGGTGTACAAATTTGTACACAAGGATGTGCACACAGTGACGTACACAACCCTGACGTACACAACACCTCACCATCATTTAACATTATTGTCCGCTTACTTAGGAATACAGAGATAAACAGTATAATAACCTGTGATATGTCAAGATATCGTGTTAATAAAAATATGATGATCCCAGACATAAAGAACATACAGACTGGTTATAAATGACCATAATTTTTAAAGGGGTGGACCGGTAAGCCAGCGGAAGGCCTCGGTCAGATGACCAAAAGCTCCAAAGGCGGGTCATCATCTGACTAAGACCCGCGTCAGGAAACATTTGTCCTGTTTCCTGACGAACCTTACCTAACCTAACCTAACATAAAGAACAAAAACACACAATACTGTGACTTTGTAAATGGTCTAAGTCAAACCGAAACGTCGTCGTAAGCTCCTCTCTCTTATGTGCGGGTTATTTGTGTATGTATCCCAGATATATTAAATTTTCCAAATCTGCTTGTAACAGATAAGTGAACAGTAGATGTAAATCCAGATGTACGAATATTAACTCTTTTGGGACCTAATTCCTAGGCCTTTTGTGTATCCATATACTCTTCCGATACAGGATGGATATATATGGAGTATACAACAAACTAGCCACTTCGGCGGCAAAATTTAAACTACACTTCTGTGCATTTAAATTATATATATATATATATATATATATATATATATATATATATATATATATATATATATATATATATATATATATATATATATATAAAGCAACGACTGGGGAGCTGAATGATAGATCTAGGCCTTTCGTGTTGCAATCAACACGTCAGGTGCTTGCAGTGTTGCAGAAAAGAGGTCTAAGCAGATACGATCACTGCTAGCTCCTGATGTGTTGATTGTAACGCGAATGGCCTATAGCTATAATTCAACTCCCTCCGTGGTTGTTTTGTATCTTGTGTCGCTTGTCCGTTATTTTTCACACACGCAATATATATATATATATATATATATATATATATATATATATATATATATATATATATATATATATATATATATATATATATATATAAAACAGAGAGAGAAAGAGAGAGAAACTATAGTGTTAAAAATAATATGACAGGATATTATAGGTGGAGGAAGTAACATAAGCTTGTGGTAAAGAAGGGTGTGTGGCAAGCACTTAAGGGCAAGGAACTTTACATATAAAGTCATCCTGGATTGTAGTGGTGGTGGGTGAACCCACCCAGTTGGAGGGGAAGAACCCACCCAGGTGGAGGGGTGAACCCACCCAGGTGGAGGGGGAGAACCCACCCAGGTGGAGGGGGAGAACCCACCCAGGTGGAGGGTGAGAACCCACCCAGGGTAAATAACACATCAAGCTACCATTGGCCTGCTGCCTCTGTAACAGTGGGAGAGAGAGAGAAAGAGAAGAGAAAGAAAGAGAGAGAGAGAGAGAGAGAGAGAGAGAGAGAGAGAGAGAGAGAGAGAGAGAGAGAGAGAGAGAGAGAGAGAGAGAGAGAGAGAGAGAGAGAGAGAGAGAGAGAGAGAGAGAGAGAGGGTGGCGGGAGTAGTATTTAAAACTTACAATACACTAACACCAAAAGATCATCCAACGCTGTAAGAGTATGCAGTAAAATGATTCAGTGTCATGCGTGATAATCACTCAAACGACCCCCTCCCCTCTCCCCCTCCCCCTAAAACCCATTCACGCGCACAGACAATAAAACAGTATACAACTTCATGAGAGAGATGTGCATGAGGAAATGTGTTTGGGGGGGGGAAGGATAAGTGATGTAAGGAAATGCATAAACGGGAGGTGAATAAATTTGAGAATGTGTGGGTGGGTGTGAGGATGGGTGGGCG
This sequence comes from Cherax quadricarinatus, assembly GCF_038502225.1. Lineage (NCBI taxonomy): Eukaryota > Metazoa > Arthropoda > Malacostraca > Decapoda > Parastacidae > Cherax > Cherax quadricarinatus. Next base: position 2,067,832 of record NC_091330.1, on the reverse strand, counting down.
TGAGGATGGGTGGGTGAGAGGATGGGCGTGAGGATGGGTAGGTGAGAGGATGGGCGTGAGGATGGGTGGACGTGAGGATGGGTGGACGTGAGGATGGGTGGACGTGAGGATGGGTGGGCGTGAGGATGGGTGGGTGTGATGGGTGGACGTGCGGAGGGGGGGGTGGGAGGATGGGTGGGGGAGAGGGCAGGTGGGCCAGGCAGGCTGGTTCATCCACCCGCGTCAGCCTTGAGAAGCTTAACACCAGCTAACTCATTATTATTATATTATTATTATTATTTATTACACCAGCATTAACATTAATCCAAATAACTAACGGGTACGACATTAACAAAAAATAAAAATATAACATTAATGATGCAATAAGGATCAATTGAAAGGCCAAAACAAAAGATAACATAACTGGAAGAACAAGGAGATGCAAACACACAATAAAACAACAACAATTACAAAATGCAAATAAAACACTCAAAAACCAAGTGAAAAAAAAGAAAAAAAAAAGTTGCAATAGATATTAAGTCACCAATAAAAATTATGCAACAGTGGGAACACTGACAACTAGTGAACACTGACAAGGCAACCACTGAGCGCTGACTAGACAACCAATGAACACTAACAACCAGTGAACACTGGCAAGATAACCACTGAACACTAAACTAGATAACCACTGAATACTGGCAAGATAACCACACCACATTTGCAGGATAACCACAGAGCATTTACATAATAAAACGACATTTACAACATAACCACGTAACATTTACAAGGTAACCACATGACATTTACAACCTGGAGCTCCACATACAGTTTTGCCGGGGCAGTAACTAATGCGGAAAGGCTACATATGCAATTAAGCAAGGAGGGAACCACACAAGGAACGAGGGGCCCCTTTCAAGCAATGATGGCCCCCCTCTCAAGCAATGATGGCCCCCTCTCAAGCAATGATTGCCACCTCTCAAGCAACAAGGGACCCACATAAACAACCTGGGACCCACATGAACAACCTGGGACCCACATAAACCAGGGACCCATATAAACAACCATAAGCAACGGGGGACTCACCCAAGCAACGTGGGACCCACACAAGCATGGGGGGGACCCACCCAAGAAGGGGGGGGACCTACTCGAGCAGCCAAGCGAGAGGGAGGACCACCTACGTGAGGTGGTGACTGGCATCATTCTCCACCACCAAGATCAATGATTTTTCTCAAAACTCAGTTTGGACAATAACCATTCCGACTACTGTTTGTGTCACTGGGCGAGTACTGACCCTATTGTGCAGTGCTGGTAAATGAACTTCACTAAAGATACATTTTTACCCGAGTTGTCGTAATTTGAACTTTACGAAAGACATTGATTCGATTTTTACACGTATGACGACGATTCAGGGGGTGTAAGTAGGCTAGTTGGCGATATTTGTGAGTACATATTAACGTGTTGAGTTTTAATGGTTAAGAAACTGTTGACATTAAAGCAATTTTCGTTAGAGCTGTCCACTTTTTCGAAGCTTACGAGTTAGGTTATAGAAGCTGAGTTCATGAATCTTTGCTCAGTTTTCATTAAAACACGAAGTTTAAATGTGCTGTAAAAATATAACTATATTGTATACGGTAAACGGTTACGAGAGCGAAGTTTGTCGTGCGATTAGTTTAAGAAAGAAACAGCCTCCATCACCCTGCTGTGAGTTCATTACCTTTGTAAATTGTGAGTTCATTACCTCTGTAACTTCCTCAGCTATCAAAACTTTGGAGTCCAGTCCCTGGACCAATTATGTACCTCTGTAATCTTTTGACTACCGCCCACAGGATGGGTATGGGGTGCATAATAAACATATTAAACTAACTAACTCACCCTGCTGTCAATGACCCACACCGCTTTAGCGCTTCATATAATAACTGAAATAAACAGGGTCAACAAATATATCTAGGAATTCCAGACTTTAAGTTACACGTTCTATTAACTTTCCGAGACACTAAGTTAACATGCTTGGTCTGCTGAAGAGGACCTCTGAGGGATAAGGAAACAAAGAGTACTCGTTTATTTGTTTTCCATATGGGTAGTGTGGCAGTGACTGGCGTTTGTTGTACATTTGTAACTGAATACTGTATATTCGCCAACTTACCCTTCCTTCCCCATTGTTACTCCCACAAATACACATTTACGATAGCAATAGGATACAGACCCCCCCCCCTCCCTCCCTCCTCGCACATTTCTGCTTGAGGAATGTCCCACTCTACCTCCCACCTTTTCCTAATGTTAAAACATCTCACCCCCTCTCCTTACCCACTCTTCAAAGTTCACATGAACTGTTTACGTCTTCCCATCTATTGAGTAATGACAGGTGTTTTATACCATGCCTTCTCGTTAATAATTTTAAGAGGCTAAACTATGAAATACCTGTATATAATATACAGGTATTTTTTTCTGCGGAAGGCTGAAGGAGAGAGGAATAACGAGAAGTTAAAGAGAGGGAAGGAAAGCTGTAGGAAGAGTGGAAAAAGGAAAGGAAGAAAAGGAGGAGAACGAAACGGGGAACTGGGAAGAAAATGATAATGGAGCGGATCAGAATGATACGAAGAATGCAAAAGAGGACAACGTGGAAGATGAAACCGAGGAGGAGAATGTGGATGATGTGGAGAATGAAATAATCTGACCTTGCAGGCGGAGGCTGAGGAGGAGTACTTGGGCAGGACTGGGATGCCCAGGGGGTTGTCCAGACCAAAGAGAGGTGGACGGCGGAGCTTAGAGGCCATGACTGCTGCTGCTACCACACACTGAGGTAACACTCAACCTTAACTCCTTCACACACTAAACTTCAACACCACTTTGACTTTACAAAACCACAGTTAGTAACTTTAAGTGTTGACAAGTGTATCAAGATTCGGAACGCAAGGGCAGAGATGACTTTTGAAAAGGTATCTATAGCCTCAGCCTTTGATTACACACTACGAGCAACGTTACTTGAAAGTTTCCACGTAATCACCAGTTGGAGAATACACTTAAAGTAATTTTGGACAAAGCCAGTTAGTGAAACGAGAGAGAGAAATAACACACAACCACACGCACTGCTCTCCACAGAGGTTGTGACGTCATTCTTTGCTTACCACCCTGGCTCTTATATCACTGCCAGACGTTGCTATATCTTCCCGGTATATACACAGACGTATATTTATCTTAGCATATATATGCTGAGAGTTGAATTCAGTCCCTATTTAGGGACTAAAGTTTTCTCGTTTGTTGGTGGGCAAGTTACGTGCAGATTTATTGACTGGTTAAGTCGATAGGCTTTAAACCCCATTAATCAGCGAACCCGCCATGTTAAAATTTCCTTTATTAAAGTCCCATGCTATTTAAAACCATACATTCGACAATAATGAGAGAAACAGTAAGGAAAAAAATATACATTAAAAGTCAGTGAACATAATACCAGCTAATGCAATACAATAACACAAATTTTTACAACGAAGTCCTAATGTTTTCCACCGTTGTTTTGTGTATTTCTGTGGGAGAGACAAAGGTTTGTGTGTGTGTGTGATAAGATAAGATTTCGTTCGGATTTTTAACCCCGGAGGGTTAGCCACCCAGGATAACCCAAGAAAGTCAGTGCGTCATCGAGGACTGTCTAACTTATTTCCATTGGGGTCCTTAATCTTGTCCCCCAGGATGCGACCCACACCAGTCGACTAACACCCAGGTACCTATTTGCTGCTAGGTGAACAGGACAACAGGTGTAAGGAAACGTGTCGAAATGTTTCCACCCGCCGGGAATCGAACCCGGGCCCTCCGTGTGTGAAGCGGGAGCTTTAGCCACCAGGCCACCGGGTGTGTGTGTGTGTGTGTGTGTGTGTGTGTGTGTGTGTGTGTGTGTGTGTGTGTGTGTGTGTGTGTGTGTGTGTGTGTGTGTGTGTGTGTGTGTGTGTGTGTCTGTCTGTGTGTGTCTGTCTCCTACACTCTACACTGTACTGCTGCCACCAAGGAAATTTGAACGCCACGTATATAATGAACCTTGAACCAGAGACAAGTGGAGATGTTGTACTGTCGTACTAACCTTTAACTGCTCCTCCAGCCTTACATCTAAAACTTACCATATTACAGTTAAAACTTACCACCATTAAAACTTACCACACCATTACAATTTACAACACCATTATAATTAAAATTTAACACAATATTATCATTTAAACTTAACACAATATTATTAAAGCTTAACACATTACTATTAGTTAAAACTTAACACACGATTATTATTAAAGCTTAATACACCATTATTATTAAAACTTAACACATCATTATCATTAAAACTTAACACACCACTACCTATACAATTTACCATATTATTATCAATTAAACTTGTTACCCCATTATCATTAAAACTTGGCGCAACATTTATCATTTAAATTTGTTTCACCATTACTGTTAAAACTGAGCCTACCATTGTCATTAAAACTAATGTTTCTGGTGTATGATAAATAATATGGTTAATGGAAGGTACCCCTGATTTAAGTTGATCCAGACTTTATTCCCTAAAATGTCCAATACTATGTATACCTTGAGGGTGTTACGGGGGTCAACGCCCCCGCGGCCCGGTCTATGATCAGGTTTATTTTACGGAAGGTTAAGAGAGAGTAACGTAACTCAACCTAACTTGCCCTCAGTGACCCTTCGCCTGCGGCAGAAATGGCATTGGTGAGCGTTTACCTTTGTTTATACTGCTGTGATTGACCGGCCGCGTTACCCGACTGGTCAATGTTAAACGCTGACTGGCTCTGGCGTGCCGCTACTGCCAAAACAGATGTAATATTTTTCTCAATATCTTCCCCAAAAGACGTTGTTGTACAATAAGAACTGTTGCCGGGGATATATAAATTGCTTGTGTTTTACATAATAATATCACGCGGAAGGTCATACCAGCACCTAAACTTACTGTTGGAGGTTCTGCCTGGAAAGTAACATTGTTGGAGGTTCTGCCTGGAAAGTAACTTTGTTGGAGGTTCTGCCTGGAAAGTAACTTTGTTGGAGGTTCTGCCTGGAGATCAATATTGTTGAAGGCACTGCCTGGACACTACACCCGCCCACACAATCATTATACTAGATTAACTCTAGCTAGAAGACATTAGGTACCTCTTACGATTACATAGCCGGGGTTACCCTTGCGTCATCCTACTCGGCCAAGTTACCCTTAGTCTCAGTCACCCCAGGGTGAATCTGTCTCCCGGCTGAAAAGTGCTGCAGTACACGCACACACTCTCTACAATCCCCCATCCACTACCACCACGGAAGGTCTTTTCTTTGTTAAATGTAGTAATTTCTGCTCGTTTTTGTCTGGTCTTTGTCTTTGGTGAGGTAATCTGGGCGTGGTTTTGTGTGTGTGAATCCATTCAAACTGTCATACATGTACTCTACCTGTAAGACCAGTACTCTACCTGTAAGACCAGTACTCTACCTGTGGCCACAATGTGTACAAGAGAGGGATTTTGAAGGGTTTGGGACTGACCCTAAGAAGCCTATGCCAGTTGTGGAAAGTATTGTGTCACTGGGGAATTCCATGGGGTTGGATGCGAGTTTTGAGGATGTGGAAGAGTTGGTGGAGAACCTACCTGTATTATTATTATTATAATCAAAAAGAAGCGCTAAGCCACAAGGGCTATACAGCACTCTACCTGTAAGACCAGCACTCTACCTGTAAGACCAGCACTCTACCTGTAAGACCAGCACTCTACCTGTAAGACCAGTACTCGACCTGTAACACCAGCACTCTACCTGTAAGACCAGTACTCTACCTGTAAGACCAGTACTATACCTGTAAGACTAGTACTCTACATGTAAGACTAGTACTCTACCTGCAAGACCAGTACTCTACCTGTAAGACTAGTACTCTACCTGTAACACCAGTACTCTACCTATGTAGCAAGTCATCTGCCTTTCCAACCATTCATCTACTTGGATAGGTAGATGAATGATAGCTGGTTACATACGTAGAGGACTGGTTGAATAAGTAGATGACTGGTTAAATAACTAGATGACTGGTTAAATAAGCAGACGACTGGCTGGGTAATCGGTCATCCATCCAACCAGTTATCCACCTAACAACCCGGTTATCTTCATCAATATATCCTGACTGCAGCAACACAGTCAGGATTCCTGAGTGTTGCTGCTGGAGTCAGCGTCTTTCCTGGCCGCACGGCAGCGTGACACTCCTTGGGTTTTGCCTAGTAAATACGGGAAGTGGGTGGTGTACCTGACACGCGTTAATCTATCCCCCGCCTGCCCTGGCTAGTTAAGAGGACGCAAGGTCTATTTTTAAGTCTCATTATGGCCGAACACGATGTGTGGGATGGTGCTTTGTGAGGCGCAGGTTAGGGTAAGGGAATGTGCTCCAGTAAAAGTGAATTTTAGACAAGGATATATGCCAGAAAGTGCCTCAGATCGCCCCTAACGTTTTTTTTTCGTGTTAAGTAACCATGGTTGAGCGAAACTGCGTACTCAACAAAAGTATAAATTAGTCGAATTGCAACCTCTGTGTGATTTGATAAAGCTGTAAGCAGGGCGAAACGTGGTGCCAATACACAAATAATCCGCATTAGTCAATGCCTAAATAAGGTCCCGCATCATAATGGTTGTTTAACTTGTTTATAGACAGAGTTGTAAAAGAAGTGAATGTTAGAGTATCAGTTAGAGCTGTGAACTGGAAAGATGCTATTTTCGCAAACTATCATAGTAGTATATTAAGGGGAAGACCTAAACCCGTAGGGGTATCATCGAGCGCCTGCCGAGTAGAAGGTAAATCAAGTTTAATTCAAGATAGGAAAAATTAGCTCCAATTCTCAGGATCAGGAGCTCTTCACCAGCTGTTCATAGACACAGATATAATGCCAAGATGTTATTTCTAATAATAATAATAATAATAATAATAATAATTTTGTGCATGGCAGCGAGGAAGTGCAGCAGGTTCCAGTTTGAGTGCCACAGCGGCGAGTGTATAGCCATCTACAACGCATGTGATGGCATCCCACAGTGCCAAGACAACACTGATGAAGACCCGGCACTCGGATGCCCTGCTGGTGGGTCATTATCTCCTGTTGAATAGTGCCACACACACACACACAGACACACACACACACAGACACACACACACACACACACAGACACACACACACACACACACACACACACACACACACAGACACACACACGCGCACACAGTGGTATAGTGACACATTACGACATACAATGATAAAGTGGCACACAGTGGTACAATGCTACAGTGCCACAGCCGTACATATACTCACAGTGCCACAGTTGTATACAGTGACAGTGCCACAATTTTGCACATACAGTATCATACCTACACATAGTGCCAAAATACTGAATGCTAACTTTCTACATACACTCCCACTACTACACAGTGCCAGTGCTACATAATGCCAGTGCTATACAATGCCAGTGCCACATAATTCCACTGTGCTACACAGTGCTATATATTATTATAATGCCACAGTGTTACACGATGCTACTGTGGTACACAGTGCCACAGTGCTACACAATACCACTGTGCTACAGTGCCACAGGGCTACACACAATGACACCAGGAACTCGCATCACCTGTTATTACGTCACTGTTCCCTCATGTAATATCTGAATAAAGTATATAGTATAAAAACATCGTCTTTCGCCTCACTGAGATTATATTACACTGCCACATATGTACACTTTCACTGTTACGTGACACTGTATATTATACATTGTATCCCTATTACGTAAAATTTGATGTGTGGATTGTATGTCACGTGATCTTTTTTTGCAGTGTCATGTTATATTTTGATGTGTAATGTAATGTCACATCTTGATGTGTAGTGTCATGTCATATCTTGATGTGTAGCGCCATGTTACATCTTGATGTGTAGTGTCATGTCATATTGTGTACGCAGCCTCAACGGAAGGTGCGCCATCTGTGAGACGACTGGGCGACGGGGCAGCTGGTGGCAGTGGTGAAGCCGTGCAGCCACCTGCTGCCACCTGGGACAACGTGGCACCTGCCAAGAGCGGTAAATCCTCACTCATCTCTTTCCCTCCACTTTGTGAGCATCTCCAAGGAGAATCAGGAAGAGTAGGTAGGATCGGGATGATCAGGAGGCGAGAGCAGGATTGGAATGATTTTACTGTCCATATGATCTTACCTACTACTGAATCATTATAATAATAATAATAATAATAATAATAATTATTATTATTTTTATTATAGTATCTTATTATTATTTACTTTTCAAGGTAGTCCATGCATGTCGTAAGAGGCGACTAACATGCCAGGAGCAAGGGGCTAGTAACCCCCTTCTCCTGTATAAATTAATAAATGTAAAAGAGAAGAAAACTTTTACTTTTCTTTCCGGTCACCCTGCCTCGGTGGGAAACGGCTGGGGTGTTAAAAAAATTAAAGCATGGTTAACCTGTGTGGGCCATGCCAAAAACTATCTGCAAATAGTTAATATATTTATCACAAGCGTGTATAGGATATAGATTAAACATTACCTGCAGTTTAGAGACTGAATTCTGCAAGGTAGTATTGATGCATGCAGTAAGTGACGTTATGTTTGCATGCTTGCAGATCCCAGGTCGAGTGTGGACGTGTGGCAAGGCGGCTCCCGCTTCCCTAACTCCGGCCAGGGTAATGTGTTGTACTTCCCTGAACCCTTACACATCCACATACACATATACCCTTCCTATCCTCTTCCCTACCCTTAACCCTGTCCCCTCCCACGTAGGAGAGGCCCACACTAACCCCAGCTCAACCTCTCTCACTCCTGTTGGATTACCATCATAAGGAGGGAGTAAACATAAACTAGTGCATGGTAAGGTAAAGGAGAATCAAAGTGTGGTGCACTAATGTTTATCAAACAAGAGAGATGAGATGAAAGAAAGAACAGCTATGGTCACACCAGACATAATAGCTATCACTGAAACAAAGTTGACAAATATCAGATGCCATATTTCCAGCAGGATGCCAAATGTTAAGGAAAGACAGAAGAAACAGGAGTTGAGGCATGGCACTATTAATTAGAAATCAGTGGAGTTTTGAAGAAATGAGGGAATAAAAAGACTAGAGGAAAACGATTTTATAGACTGGAGTACTCAAAGTAGTATTTGCGGTGATATACAACCTGCCACCTAACAGCTCGAGATATCCTGGGAAAAGGAAGCAAAGAGTGTCAGGAAAGAGACGTCAGACTGGGAAAGAGTAACTAGCGGGGTTCCGCAAGGATAGGTATTATGATCAGTACTGTTTCTGGTTCATATGAATGACATTCTAGATGGAACTGATTCAGATATATCTGTTTGCTGATATAAAACTGTATGTAAATAAAAGGACACAAGTGCAACTAATGTGACATTTATTGTGGCAACGTTTCGCTCTCCAGGAGCTTTATCAAACCATTACAAACAATACATGGACACAGAGGGTATATAAAGGTTCAGAGTGAGGTGAATACTAGTGAGGTACCATTTCGATGTTCACTAGTGGTGGTAGTAGTAGTAGTAGTAGTGGTAGTGACAAAAGTAGAGCAATTAATTCGTACATGAGTAAAAGGATATAAAAGCTATTACTTGGGTAACATAAAAATAGGTTGGACAAATATAAACTGGAATGAGGCAGCTTGTTTCAGTGTTCACTCTCTGTGCTTTGTGTAGTATAACAGGAGAGACTATGTGATGGCAGGGTTTACTGTTTTCAGGAGGATTCTTGCTAAGACTTCGGAGATGGTGAAGCTGCCGTTGTTTTGTAGGCAATCTTGTAGGAAGTTGTGTCTGTTGCGATAGCTGTGAGCACGAAGAAGGGTGTCCAAATAACGTCTGCATGAAATGTCCATTATGTTGCGGTGTCCGACAGATTGTAATAAAGTTGGTAGAATTACCGACAATATGTAAAGTAAAAGGACACAAGTGCAACTAATGTGACATTTATTGTGGCAACGTTTCGCTCTCCAGGAGCTTTATCAAGCCATTACAAACAATACATGGACACAGAGGGTATATAAAGGTTCAGAGTGAGGTGAATACTAGTGAGGTACCATTTCGATGTTCACTAGTGGTAGTAGTAGTAGTAGTAGTGGTAGTGACAAAAGTAGAGCAATTAATTCGTACATGAGTAAAAGGATATAAAAGCTATTACTTGGGTAACATAAAAATAGGTTGGACAAATATAAACTGGACAACGTAAGGCCTCAAAGAAATCTGAACAAATTTCAAGAGTGTTTAGATAAGTGGTTCCTTGAATTCAACCGCAGTCAGTTCCGGATCAGCCGGGCTGTGGCATGTTGGTTTGCGTGCAGCCAGCAGCAACAGCCTGGTTGATCATGAACCAGACTGGGGGGCCGCGGGGGCGTTGAAACTCTCTCCAGCAGGCAGAAATGCAAGGTCATGAAGACTGGGGGAAAAGCAAGAAGGCCTGAAATGGGGTATATACGACTCTAGTATATAGCCCATTTCAGGTCTTCTGTAGCTCTAGTAATCAGAGCGACAGAGGCTACAGATTTCACTCATAAAGACCTAGGGGTTAGCATAGTTCCCAATATATCGCCAGAAGTTCAAATCAGCCAAATAACTAATACTCAGCCAATACTTGTCTGGCAAATCTCTAAGAGTAACCTTCAGGAATCTCCAGCCATTCCAGTCGCTTTATACAACATACGTCAGGCCCATCTTAGTACAATGCATCACCAATATGGAGCCTGTACCTGAAAAAGCATGTTAAGAAACTGGAGAAAGTGCAGATACAACAAGGCACCTCCTGAGCTACGAGGAGAGCCTAATGGAATTGAATCTATCAACATTGGAGGACAGAACCTCCAGGGCAGGACATGATGACATACACAATATTCAGGGAAATTTATAAGGTAAACAAGGATAGACTGAGAGGCGAGAAACGCGAGCTCGGTGACACAGCTGGAAGTTAAAGGAACAAATTAGGCACAGGGAAGTTATGTTTCTTCTTTCTCAGATTATTATTATAATCAAAAAGAAGCGCTAAGCCTTCTTTCTCAGAGAAGTCAGAAAATGGAATGATCTTGGTGAGGAAGTGGTGGAGGCAGACTCCATACATAGTTTAAAGAGAATGTACGATAGGTCCCACGAGGCTACAAGTGAGTGAAACTGAAGAGTGACAAGTTAAGAGGCCGGGCCAGAAGCTGAGAATCGACCCATGAAACAACAAATAGGTAAGTACAAATAGGCGAGTACATATACGCGCACACACAAAACAATCCCCTGTCTGTGGCTCAGTAATCAAGATACTCCACATATTTAATTATTATTATTATTATTATAATCAAAAGAAGCGCTAAGCCACAAGGGCTATACAGCACACATTTAATAATGAGGATAACATCACAATATTTCTCAGGACCACACTGACTGTCCAATAATAACTTACTGCCTATGCCGGATACTTTACATATCTCTTATAATATACCTTTAAACTATAAAGTAGATTTAGTTATTATTATTACTATTATAACTTATTATAATGGGGAACTGCTAAGCCTGTCGCGTTCATACAAAGTCTTTGGAAATAATGATAGACAAATAATTTCGATTCAAAGAAGTGGAAAATAGGTTCATTTCCTTAGATGAAAAGCTTCTTTTCCTTGAAGTGAAAAGTATAATGTAAGGATGTGAAAATGTGTACAAAACTGACATGACTTGAGCCATAGTGGTCTTGATGCTGCTGGATGTTGTCAAGATGCAACAACTGCTGTCACACGTCTGTGAGAGTTTACAAGGAGAGGTGGATGGTTGGTGTAGAGTACCATTAATACGTCTCGTTCTCCTCAGGGTACCCACCTGGTATCTTCAGTCATCGACCAACCATACTCGACACCTACAGCCCATACCAGCCGTCAGTGGGGTGCGTACCAGTGATTCACTTGTTCTGCGTTGAATTGCCCCCTCCTCTCCATCCCAGTATATATATATATATATATATATATATATATATATATATATATATATATATATATATATATATATATATATATATATATATATATATATATATATATATATATATATATATATATATATATATATATATATATATATATATATATATATATATATAAATATATATATATATATATATATATATATATATATATATATATATATATATATATATATATATATATATATATATATATATTATTGTAAATAATGTTACTAACAATAAGAATAAATATATTAATGTTAATATATTACTTTGAATGGTCATATATAACAATCATGAGTTATAAATTGAATAACAGTAACCATCTGACTGTCAGATTACTTTGGTAAATCAATGGTACGTAACAGCTGACTACTAATGAGGATACTTATTAGCTAACATTACATGAAGCATTTCTGTACTCAACTTGTTACACTGATTTGCTAATCTAACTGCACATTTGGTGATCTGCGCATCGTTCGGTCAGTCACCCTTGTCTGGTCAGAACTTCAATATGGGAGGAGATTCTTGCCTCCGACATACATCTGCTGTTTTTTATGGTATTGAACCGTAAACGATCGCAAATCTCTGCTTATATTCTGTGCGGTAAACATTGGTCAGACCTGTTAACGTATTTATCCTGTTAGTATTAATGTTATAGGAGTCAGTCATTAATCCACTGGAGTCAAAATGTGCGTCTATATGTGAAAGTTGCTTAGCCACTACTGTGTGTTCTTGCTCCAAGTATGTGTGACCATTCGTGAATAGTAGTTATAGAATTTAAAAATAATTAAGCCATTCTCAACTTGTGGTCGTACGGGGAACGACTTTCTAAGCTTCATTTAAGTGGATAGATATCCATTTACTCTAAAGTCTATTCACATGGCCACAGAATGTAGTAATTTTTATGGTGACGCTTGTTATGGTGAGCTTGTTAAAACTAACTCCATTTTTCTGGGAAGGTGAGTTTCTTACGGTTGCCTTCATTTCATGCTGATTTTTTCCTTTTGTTTACTAGAACTGAGCAGTAATAACATAGGTAATAACATAGAAGTTATTACCTTATTATATGTTGTGGTCATCTCAGTGAGTTTCACCACCACACACGCTTCATAACAGCCTTCAGTGAACTGGCTAGTAAGTTATCTCCTGATCAAGTGGAATAGGCGAGATAAGTTTGAGGTAGTTATTCCTCAGACTTGATAAGGTATACCTGGAGAATACATGGAGAGGGTTTCGGGGGTCAACGCCCCCGCGGTTCGGTCAGTGACTTAACTTTAAATGAAAATGGTCAACTATCTTAAACAAAAAAATAAGATTCTACATAATACTGACTGTATTCTGTTATCATGGGTGAAGCTCTACAAAATTTACTGCATAAAACTATTGCAAAAGTTTAAAATTATGCGTGAAGAGTAAATATAAACTTACAGAAATCTGAATCTTACATTATAACGATTTATTTCTATTGTTACCCATTATTATAACATTCATATGAGAGAGCTAAAGTCGTATAGCGAATGGGAAACAATGAGATTCGATCCAAGGTATGGGAAGGTGCCTTGGTTCAGTCCCTTGCATGGGTAGAAACGTTTGGTATATTTCCTTACATATGTTGCTTTTGTTCACCTAACAGTAAGTAGGTACCTGGGTGTTAGTCTCGTGTGGGTGGCGTCATGGGGGAAAAGACTGAAGAACCACAATGCAAATAAAACAGTCCTCGATGACTTATTGACTTGATTGGGTTATCGTAGGATAACCCATATAGAAATAAGGCACTCTGACTTTTCTGGGTTATCCTATGTTCTCTACACATATGCTATGTATGATAATTATGTAACTATTTGTGTATACCTGAATAAACTTATCGTTGAAAGATAATGTTTCCCATGAAATACCTTCCGTGACCATTTTCTTTTTTCACAGAAAACGAACTAATCAGCCATTTCCTCATAAACTATTATTTTTTTCCAACTTTCAGAGGTCAGGATGAGAGCCAGGTATACGGTGGACGAGGCCGCCCACCCACTGGTTACTACGACTACAATCAGAGATCTGCCTGGGCGGGACCCAGGTATAACGGTCAGTTTGCTCACAGTTTTTTACTTATGTTATTTAACTTTATATGGAGAATATATCATTTTTGTTTGTAAGTTTACTTAAGTGCAAATTACACAGATTTTTGAATGATTATAAGTACATACAAACAGGTGCAGATTAACTTAAATAACCCAAAATAATTACTTATTATTATTGGGGTCTTTGTAATGACTTTAGCAGCCAATGTGGAAATTAAATCACTTACATGTACCTCAACATTACATGCATAGAAGTAATCTCATGGGAGGTGACAACCATATATTGTTTACAGTAGTTACCCCGTGTAGAAGTGCGAGAAAACTTAAGCCACCCCTGGTCACTGCAGGTGGCTCCTTCGACCTCACAAATCTTATCCACATCTAACCTAGACTAGTACCGTAGACTAAGGTTGGGTAACACCAATGGGCATAGCGTTACAAATAAGTTGTGGACTGTATGTATAAATCGGACCAATTAGAAAAGGTGGGGAGGGGTTTTACGTGAACATAATGAGACTACCACTTACCAGATTTTCTCTGGAGGTCACTTGATGTAGCTGGATCACCCACAACCTATCATATTATAACATACCTAACTGGTCAGTATCAGTTTGCTATAACTAGAAAGGTTACTTAACTGTGAGTGGTTGATGCTCCTTATTTCCTCCATCCATCTCATTTCGATGTCCTGCTACACCAATACGGTTCTTATTTCAGCAGGACGAGGTATCTTTTAGTTTGTCCCGGTTTAGGAGCCGTGACTTCATAAAACCTCCACGATCCCTGGGACCGGAATCACGAAGTTAACATGTGCTCACTCACTCAGGGAATGGCGGCTCATATCACTTCAACCATTCCTTAACTTAGTGTTGTTATCACTGATTTCACTACAATTCACAAGACGACTTAACGTCTCGTGAATTTTACACACATTAGAGGTCGCTCCATTAAGATCTGAGCTCGATGAGCGTCGATTAAATAGTCTGGTAATCTTCCCCCGAACACTTGTCATGGCGTGCCCCGTCGGACCCGCTTGGCATCCCTCACTATTTACTAATTTTACCACATGGTTATAGTGGTCCTGCAAATTATGTTCCTTCACTCTTCACTAGGAACAGTTATGACACTTCCTATTATGAAGTGGGACCACTAATCACGTTTCGACCGTCAGAACCACCAATTTCCTGGTTCCATGTTAACTAGCACACTCTCCCAGGCCTATACCCCCAACGAGACTCCCAATGCCCCATCTCGGCCTCCTCTCTGCCCATTGGCACAGGCGCAGAGGTTCCCTGTTGGTTCTCTTCCATTTTCAAATACATTTTTGACCAACATCAACACATTAAACACCTATTAGGCTCTATAACTTTGGAAAATTAAATATTTTCCACAGCCAATAAGAGAATAAAAATCAGTCATGATTATTAATAAAACTAATTAGAGTAAAACAAATTCATATATAATTTCAAAAAAGGAATAAAATAAAAATAACATTATTTTTACTATTACTACTACTGTACTCCCTTCTTTCTTACCTCCTCCTCATTACATCATGCCCTCTGGTCTTTCGTGTTTTTTCATGGCTCAGTTGTAACCTGACATTAGTCCAGGATGGATCGAAACATTATCATAAATTTCCTTGCCTAGGTGCAGGTTGTTAATTTTAATTTTAATTACGTATTATTAATATCGCATATTTTTGCCAAATCCACATAAAGGCTTTATTAGCCTCACTAATGAAGAGATGTTTCAATTTCATAACTTTCACTAAAGCTTCTTTTCCCTATGGCCTCTTTTGCCATAGCCTCTTGTTTCACTATACATGTTTATTCGAAATCATGTGCACCTCTCCAAGCATCTACTCAGCACTGAGAGCCCCTTCTTATAGTCTTGTAAAATGGAGTTACACAAGCTCCTCAAATTTAAGAGTATATTGTCACGGGTACTAAGCACTTATGATGGGAAGTTTAACCTGTTGGGTCTGGCCCTGGCTCATACTTCAATTTATTTGTCTCCCCCCTCTATTCTTCTCCTATTCCTACTTTACCATCACGATCATTACCTGTGACTTAGTCTAGAGTATATTGTTCTGTGTGTACATCATTATTTCATACATTATTTGTAGGTTATTTTTTTCACCTCTGTACAAAAGGAAATGTAGTTAATTAACCAAAACGTCAAGGAGAAGAGCATCGACACAGGTTTGAGAACCATGGTTCGAGAGGTTTAAATTTTATACTTTGTTGGTGTGCCTCATAATCATAAATTTCCAAAGAAACTTCTAAAGGGTGAAACTATCTGCACTGTTGACTTAGTCAAAATACTTATTGCAAAGAACAGAAAGACTGATGCAGTGACTTATGTGAACCTTGATCGTGTGTGTTCAGTAATGGTTTATGTGGCCAAATCGCCTGTGTTCAGTAAATCCATAGGAATTATACGTAGCGTTGAGAATGGGGAAGAACCAAGCTCGATCCTAGGAAGCGAAGAATAGCTTTGATTCCTTGTCTCAAGAGCCTATCGTAAAGACACCCCATGGAACGAGACCTTGTTGTCAAGACCGTGTAATCATGGTGTGTTCATTGTAATGTACTGTAACAAAGATGTAATAAAATATGTAGTACATTAGTGTGATCACAGTAGCGAGGAAAGTTTTCACAATGTGATGCTGTAGCCACTGCCTGTGAAGGTTGCTAGCTGCAAATCTCTGTACCTGTAGATGACGAAATGCCTCGGTCAAAGCTGTTTGATTCATGACAGTAGGACCTAAATTTATTTTCTGGTAGGGTAAAGTGAGGCCCCATCATTTTCCGTACATGAGTGAAGTACTATTATGTCATCATTTGTTAAAGCTCTGGTCTCTGTAATTTCTGTAGTGATGCCACAAAAAATATCTTACTTTCTAGGTGGACAACTTAGACATTTATGATAAAAATTATGCACAAAAAAGATAACTTTGATGATAGTAAGAGAGGGAGAGAGAGAGAGAGAGGAGTTATGCACTGGTATGTTTTTTCAGGTGATGCAGGCAGTCGTGTTGACCACTACATGGGTTCTGATATTCACCGAGGTTTCCACTATCCTGACTACGGCCAGCCACAACCCCAACAGCAGCAGCAACAGCAACAGCAGCAGCAGCAGCAGCAGCAGCAGCTGCTACTACCACCTATGCAGCAGCCACAGATGAACAGCAATGTACAGTACCCAGTCTTCATTTTTATAGTCATGGGAAAGTACTAAACTTATAGTACTTTATATAGCACCTGGAGAATGGGAAGGGATCTAGTTAAAGCCTAATGAGGGGAAACTTCAATTCCTCAGAACAAGAGCCCTTCAGCATCAAGTAACCCCTCTTAAAGGGATTGGCCATATGTTTTGTGGAGAAAATAAGCATGTGTGTGTTAGGAGTGGAAGCAAGCAGTTTTTATGATTTGACATGCTGTTGAAGTGTGAGCAAGGTAACATTTATGAAGGGATTCTTGCTACTTCTACTCACACTTAGGTCACACTACACATACATGTACAAGCATATATATATATACACCCCTCTGGGTTTTCCCCTATTTTCTTTCTAGTTCTTGTTCTTGTTTATTTCCTCTTATCTCCATGGGGAAGTGGAACAGAATTCTTCCTCCGTAAGCCATGTGTGTTGTAAGAGGCAACTAAAATGCCAGGAGCAAGGGGCTGATAACCCCTTCTCCTGTACAAATTACTAAATTTAACTAACGCGACGGGCTGGAGTTTTGAGACTCTATGACCGCGGGTTCAATCCCGGCCGGGGGTCAATGGTTTACTAAATTTAAAAAGAAAAACTTTCGTTTTTCTTTTTGGGCCACCCCGCCTCGGTGGGATACGGCCGGTGTGTTGAAAGAAAGAGATATATAATATACATTCACTAAGACTCAGTGTATTGCTATTTTATTCAAAACTATATATTTAAAGTGTTCAACAATGTATTTAATTTTGGAAAATCATATTTTTATTCTACATCATTATATAACACATATCCATGAGCAGCCCGTCTGGATGGACAAACCGAACTACGGCTTACAACCAAACCAGCTACAACTGCACCAGCAGATGCAAGATCTGCACCAGACAGTGTCAGTGATGCAACAACAGCAGCAGCCACAGGCAATTGGTCAGCAGCCTCTGGTGCCTTACCAACTACCTCCCACACTAGAGCAACTACATAACGGGGCCAATATGCAAGCTAATCTCCAAGGAACACAGGTTAGAACAGTTATGTCCTCATATAATGGCAAAACAATGTTGTATACTTATTTAGGCTATTAAAAAGAAAGAGGGGTAGGGATGTCGCAGTTCGTAGGGTTACTTGAATTGTGATGTCTTCGCAAGACAGATATTAAATGAAAAACAGGGAATGTATTTCCTTTTTTTTCTTTATCTTCCGCTGTTGATGGAAGACCGCCAGTGTGTTAAAAAATCTAACTTTATAGTTTATACATATTATTTACCAGGAGTTAATGGCGAAGATTTAACAAGAATTTCATTTTAAGATGGATATGGCGGGTGTTGGCAGCGGGCGGATAGCAGCCAACAATGAAGTAGCAAGCATGTTAGTCTCTAAAACCAGCCCCTCCACCTCCACCCTCATCGTCACACCACCTTCAGGTAAGTTCTCCTTCGTAACATTAACTACTTTTTATCCTACAATGTAACTGCAATACACAATAGGGTAGCAACACTATTATGTACCCACTTTTGTTTTAAGAATGCTTCTCCAGTGGGTCCTTTTACAACCCATTTTACTATTTTTCTTACGTTTGTGGACTTGACAAATGTAGGCCACCAAAAGCATCTGTTTACACTATGGCATTTTATAAATGTGAAACAATTATACACTACAATTAATAAAAGTCAAGTGTTCTCAGCTAGAACAAAGCAAAAGCAGTCTTGACAAAGAATATAAGTTGTAGAAACTGAAGATGAGTCCTGAAATATTATACTATCATAGCTAGTTAAAATAACCAACATCAGTTGAAAACTCCCATTGGATTATTGTCCAAAGACTAATAAAAGTCCCTGAGGTTCCTACAGGCACCTCAGTAATTATAAAAACCATGACATAGGTGTAAAGGGCTAAGCTGAGGGCAAACCGTTAAAATATGTTGCAAACATGTTTTTAACTTTCAAATATAAATAATAATTATCACAAAGACCCCAATGGAAATAAGTCACTTTGATTTTTTTTGGGTTATCCCAGGTTCTCTACACATATGCTGCTATGTATGATAATTAATGTATCTGTATACACCCCTCAAGGAAGGTTCCTTGATGTTGGTGAGGGGCTCTTGATTTAGGAAATTGGATCTGTGCTCCAGTTCCCCGAATTAAGCCTGAATGCCTTCCACATCCCCCCCAGGCGCTGTATAATCCTCCGGGTTTAGAGCTTCCCCTTGATTATAATAATAATAATATCTGTATACACAGATATGCATATCTAGATGTATACATACACTCATCTAGGTATATGTACATTTACATACATCAAGGTGCAATATACTCTGTGCAGTATGTACATATAATCTTATCTCTTACCCATGAAAGTGAAGCTGGTTACCCTTCCAGTCGGGGTGACGCTTAACAACGGCAGCAACAGTAGCGTGGACGGGGAGGAGACTACAGCAATGGGTACATTGCATACCCACACACCCGTGCACGATGCCCATACTCCTGTGCATGCTGCCCAAACTCCCGTGCACACTGCCCACAACCCCATCAATGCTGTGGCACATGCCTCCTTAGCACGCCTTGAGGTCAACCTGGAGGAGCTGGAGATGGAAGCCAGGGAACAGGACGCTCAGGCATCAGGGGCAGTACTGGCACTAGCCATGGGTATGTAATGGATAGGGCCAAGGAATGACACTAGCCATGAATGTGAGGGCCAGGACCAAGGAATAGCTCTAGTCATGGTTATATGAGGGGTATTAAGGGATGGTACTACCAAACAGTATATGACTATGGGTGTTGGCTGAGGAAGAGTTAAGATGTTGAAGGAGTGTAGCTAAGTGATAATGGAGTGTCACGTGATGAGGGTGTGTCAGGTGAATATGGACTGCATCATGTGGGCAAGGCACTGAATACGGACAACCTTGGCCACAGTCATCATCATAGGCACTAGCCACTTAATATGGTCACATTTTTTTCGGCTGCTTGTTTTTTATAACATGTTTTAGACCTTATTACTGCAGATACTACTATCTAATTCTTGTAACTTGACCAAATCAAGCTAATTAACTCGTGGATTTCTCTCTCATTTATATTTTGATGCAAATATTTTCTGTGAAGTATCAACTTATGAATTATCTGGTTAATCTATTATTATTCATGGAAAGCACTAAACCCAAAGGGGTGAAACATCTGGGAATCCAGAGGTGATCAGGTTCAGTAAATCAAACCTATGTGCTAAACCCACAAGGGTCATACAAGGTGATCAGGTTCAGTCCAAGGAATAAGAGCATCAAGGCACACATCCTACCCTCTTCAAACAGGCTGTTTAAGCAAGGCTTAGTGCATTGTATTTTTTCCGTACATGTTATTATGCAGACCCATATTAGACATATGAGCTTTAATGGTAAATGTAGTATTGTAAATTTTACTAAGTCAATTACATTTGTTTGTTATCGTGTTAATTTGTATAATTATCATCATTTTATGCTTATAGTAATTTTTCATACCAGATTATATACATCGAGAGGCGTATATATACTGAGAGCTCACTTGAATATCTATTATAGGGATTAAAGTACGTATTCCTGATTGGTAGGGAACAGATTATATGCAGTTAAAATAACCCTTATGTAGTCGATAGGATTTAAGCCCCAGTAACCAACCAATCAAAATGTTAAAAAAATCACTTGACTGAAGTTTATTTACAGGAGTGTGCATTACTGCACTCTTGGTGGTGCTGGTAGGGTGTCGCCTTCGTGGGGTACGACGTAGACTACGTCGACACAGAGGCACCCGCTCTCCCTACGCTCACGATGCTGACTACCTCGTCAATGGCATGTACCTGTAGGCCATCACACCACCTCATCTGCAGAAGGCCGGCATATCCCCTCGCCTGCAGGAAGCTGACACACCCTCTCGCCTGCAGGAAGCCGGCACATCTCCTCGCCTGCAGGAGGCTGGCACATCCCCTCGCCTGCAGAAGGCCGGCACATCCCTTCGCCTGCAGGAGGCCGGCACATCCCCTCGCCTGCAGGAGGCTGGCACATCCCCTCACCTGCAGTAGAGCCACACACACACACACACACACACACCAGCTTGTACAAGTCACCTGGGACAAGACACACCTGAGGACTTGGTATAAACTTACTCTGCTTCCAGAAAGCAGTCTTATATCAGCCTTGTGGAGGGTAGAATGTCAGCAACAACGAAAGAACATTTACAGAATAAAACGGTATACAGTATTTTTTATTAAAACACAAAATTAAATACAAAATCTTACGGGAAGAAAAAAAAGATTGATAGGGGAAAAAAAGCCTATGAACATAAAGCGTATTAACTAACCTGAAGTGCCCTTATTTGGGAACCAGTGGTAGGTGTGTCATAAGTATATAAAATTATACACATTGTAGGAGATATAAAGCTTCTACACGTAGTGCTGTATGGCTCTTATGGGTTTAGCATTTAGTTATGATTATAATAATAAAGCTTCTCCACAACACACGGAAGTCGCAAGAGAAACAGTAATAAATCCAAGTTATGGTTTATAGGCTGTTTTTACAGCCATTAAATCATTTGCTGCTCTTATATATATTAAACAGACAATGAAAGGTTGTCTCATTACTTTGAGTATTGCCATTTATTAGATTGAACAATATCGCTTGAACAATATGGCAATACGTAATAAAATTACACATTCTTGCTTGTTTCTAGTTACAAATGCATATTTGTTATTTACACACATGCATCTTTCAACAAACCGGCTGTATCCCACCAAGGACATACATACATACATCTTTTCTTTCTTTCAACAAATCAGCTGTGTCCCACCGAAGCAGGGTGGCCCAAAAAGAAAAACAAACGTTTCTCTTTTTAACCTTAGTAATGTATACAAGAGAAGGGGTTACAAGTCCCTCACTCCTGGCATTTTAGTTGACTCTTACGACACGCATGGCTTACGGAGGAAGAATTCTGTTTCACTTCCCCATGGAGATAAGAGGAAATAAACAAGAACAAGAACTAGTAAGAAAATAGAAGAAAACCCAGAGGGGTGTGTATATATATGCTTGTACATCCAAGTGTAGTGTGACCTAAGTGCAAGTAGAAGTGGCAAGATGTACCTGAAATCTTGCATGTTTATGAGAGATAAAAAAAAGACACCAGCAATCCTACCATCATGTAAAACAATTACAGGTCTCCGTTTTACACTCACCTGGCAGGACGGAAGTACCTCCCTGGGTGGTTGCTGTCTATCAACCTACTACATACATATATATATATATATATATATATATATATATATATAGTATACATGTATATATAATGTGCTGAATAGGTAAAACTTGCGATTTTGGCTTAAATGACAATGCTCTTCTTGCCGAATAAGGTAAGCGAAAATTTGTGGATGCAATAATTTCACAAAAATCATTCAGAACCTTACGAAAAAAATATATTTCAATGTGTTTGTTTCATATTAAATTATTGTAAACTTATCCAAAATATATTTACAGTGGACCCCCGGTTAATGATATTTTTTTCATTCCAGAAGTATGTTCAGGTGCCGGTACTGACCGAATTTGTTCCCATAAGGAATATTGTGAAGTAGATCAGTCCATTTCAGACCCCCAAACATACACGTACAAACGCACTTACATAAATACACTTACATAATTGGTCGCATTGGGAGGTGATCGTTAAGCGGGGGTCCACTGCAGTTGTGTATTTGGCTAAATTAAATTGCGCTTGTTATAATAAGGTTATGTAAATTTTCAAAGGTTCTTTTAGTACAAAATTATTAATTTATACATTAATATAAATGAAAAAATATATCTTTAAATGTATAAGAGAAAATTTTAGAAAGGACTTAATTTTAAACGAGTTCTTGCTAATTGACCACTTTTACCTATTCGGCACAACATATATACGTATGCATGTTATTTGTGACCTTATATAATGAAATTGACTTACAAGGTGATGAAATGTAAAAACTTAACAGTAGAATCTGGTGTTTACATATTTCTTGTTTAATATTTCTTCCGTATCTTTACCTTTTTTTTTTGTTTGGTACCAAGCAATAGTGAGAGAGAAGGCTAGAATTAGTTGATCATTTTTGTTTTGTTCTGTGAAAATTAAAATTTGTAATAAAATTAAAGTGAAACTTGATAATTTAAGGGCACATTTCTGGTTTCGTTTCCTTCAAGCATCCTCATCCTAAGTTCTGCTATGTGTTAAAAATAATGTGGCCTTCCTATTGTTTGTTGGCAAAGGAACAATATGTGACTTGCTGGGCCAATCTTGTCTATTATTTGAGGTACACTTATTAATAATGATTGCAGTTACCTTTCATTATTATTTCATAAAAGGTACTAAACATTACTACATTTCAGCCTGTCATATAGTAAGCTATAGTTTAAAGTATCACAACCTGGCTATTAATTCTGAATTATATGCAAGTTATATAATTAACTAACAAGAAATATCAAGCATATACTATACGTAAAGCTGAGTGAAATAAGTAATATGACTGGATTAATGTAGCTGCAGGTGGGAACAAAGCTAGATGCTAAACAATAGTGTGTGGACCTGAGTCACTGATGATGCAAGTAATAGTGGTACATGGAGGGATTACAAAACTTGACCCTAAACATTGGTGTGTGGGACCTGCATTACTGCTGCTGTAGGTGATGGTGGTACACTGACCTTCAGAACAGATGATGGGATTACAAGACTAGATGCTGGTCATTGGTGTGTGGGACCAAGATACAAGAGTGTGTAAGTAAAAGTCAATCTCCTGGGTTGAGACAGGATCATAATCCTTGTTATAACCTTCGGTAGGATGATAATCCTGCTTCACTATTGATGATGAGCTGAAGGAAAGTGCCTTCATGCCGGTGAGGGATTCTTGATCTAAGGAAATGGACCTGTTCTTTCTTTGGATCAAACCTGACTACCCTCCATTCTCCCAGGCGCTGTATGACCCCTATGGATTTAATTTTCCCCACTCCTCAATAAATGTAGTAATAATACTGGTGATATGGGTGTTTATATGTGACGAATAACTGGGCTGCACATAGTGTAAAATAGTATCTTCCAGATGGCTAAGGTCGGAAGTGATGTGCAGGTCACATTACCTTGACTGGGAAGATTTAGATAACTCATAGCATGCACCGCCACACTTCGCAGACTTAACAAGTGCAATTTGTTTGAGCTAGCAACATAATATATTCATAATTTCTGTGAGCTACAATGTACTTACAGTGTTGTGTGTATAATGCGCCTTGGAGAGTGGATGACCTCTGTGATACTGGTCACTACATCCCACTTATTCCCCATTTACAGCATGTTGTCTAGGCTTCTCAGTGGAGTCTCAGAGCCTTGCTGTATATCTTTTGGTGCAGTTGTGCGTATATTTAGTTGGTAGAGGAAGTAGCTTTCGTTGATGTTTGATGGGGAAATATGAATGTAACACCAGTCTGATGTGAGAGAAAGCACTGAATTATGCTCATGCATTATGATTATTATTATTATTGGCAATAGTTTACGATCGTTAATTGGTCGATTTCAGTCTTAGTTTGAATTGTAAAGTATTTAGTTGATTTTTCAGTTAAGATGGTATTTTGAGTGCAAATGGTAAAAAAAGGAACCAAACTTAATGAAAGCCAAGCTTAACCTAAAATAAGATATGGTAACCACTGTCATGGTACCATTGCAACTTTGCTTACATTGGGCTGACACGACAAAACTCATAACTAATATTATGTTGACTGCCTCAAACCTGATGCCCAACCAAGATTTATGTACAGCAAGTCCTCAGTTAAGGTCATTCCTTTCAACAGGGTATGTTACAACAATGAGAAAAAAATTTATTCCCAGCTGGGGCCACTGTGTGGAGTTTGCACATTCTTCCCCTTGTCTACGTGGGTTTTCTTCGAGTACTCTGGTTTCCTCCTACATCCCAAAGATGTGCACATTAGGTTAATTGGCATGTTTACATTGTCCCAGTATGAGTGAGTGTGCCCTCCCATATTTGTTAATGCTTGTTTTTGAAATGCATGGTGGTAGTAAGTACTCCTTACAATTTTTGCTTTGCAGCCATTTATTTCTTGATTTAACCCTGTTGCAAGGAGTGCTAAAGGTGCACTGTGTACCCTTGATGCTTACATCAATTAGCCTATGGTAAAATTGGTTTTCTTATACATCATTTCACTTAAAGTCGCAGTTTCCAAGACCCTATCAACGTCATTAAATGAGGACTTACTGTTGTTAGCTGTTATCTTCCCACTTAACAATTTGCACATTAAATATTTAATCCACGATGTACATAGGATAAATGAATTGTAAATTGTTAATACCCAAGTTCTGCTGAGTAGTAGACCATTAACATTTATTATTATGTTATCTAGTAGTATAACACAACTTCTTCTTCTGCTATTATGTTTTAATCTTGATTCTGTATAAGGATAATTTATCCAGAGTTTGCCATTCATCCATCTTAATCTGAAAAGTATAATAAAATTCAATCCAGGCATTATAAATATCCTTTAACTATTAAATAACAAATGCATAGTATAATTATAGATTCCTGTAAAAAAAAGTAGGTAGATTAGTGATTGATAGCTATTTTTGCTTCACTTTATAGGTTATTCATTAAAAGCTAATCTATCTTAAAGTTATATCGACATGGTAAAATGTAGCATGACACATGCTACAGTAAAATGAACAAAAAGAGATATCTATTGAGTTTAGAGGGCTCATAGTGTTTGGTGAAAATGTTTAATTGAAATTATGAAATACCGATTGGTTTGTGTAATGGAGATAGCCTTAATTCGTGCATATTGGAAAGAAGTGTATTTATGAGTCAATTTTGATTCAAGGATTAGGCCTTTTTTTAATACATTATACATGTATATAACTTAACCTAAGTAACCCAAACAAAACAAAAAGTAATCCAATCTTAACAAATAAAACTCAGCTATTAATTAATTATTGATCATTCATACTTGTTTTTACTTTTCTTACAGTGCATGTTTACCATATCCACTGATGTCAGTGAATTATGACACAAAATATCAATTTATAAGCATGTATTACACTCAGGAGACATTACTTGGATGTTGGTACAGTAGTATTAAAACTGTTCACCTGTCTGGATGGGCTAACAGGTTGCTAATATTTCTGCCCCCCTTCCCCCCCTCCATATAAAAATGAAAATAAAGGGTTAATTCACTAGAGCCCCTAAACTCAATATTTGCCCACAAAGCTAGTACTGTATAAAGAAGGTGCAGGTTAGGTTTAGTCATTTCAGTTTAATTCTTAGTAATTGCAAAGATTTTAATGTCTACCTGTGCTTTTCCTGACTGGTTTTGAGGGCTCTTCTACCCCACAGCCTGGCATAAGGCCATGCTTCCCTGTTGTTTGCCTGGTCAACCAGGCTGTTTGTGCTAATGGCTCATAGACCCATACATGTGTATCTATGACATCCTGGCTGACTGCTAGGACTGTTAAGCATTTAGACTCCTAGAATTATTAAGGCCTTCACTTAGGATCATTAAGGCCTAACAACTGAAATGATCATTAATTACACAATGTAACTAGTGATTAAAATAGTTAAGGATCAAAATATACCCCATGTACATTATTATTGAGAAATTCATCTTTCGATGTATACTTTTGTGTAGGGTACCAGCTAATCAGTATTTGCCCTTAATATGCATACCTCTGAGCACATCTGAGACTGCTCGAGTCTTCAGCCGTCAATTATGAAACACTAGTTACAAAACCACATGCAGTATGACAGTGGCACAGATACATATCTAACCTGTTGTAAGGTATTCTTTCTGTTTTCTCAGCAAAACTGTATCAGCAACAACAAAAAATATACTTATATACACTAGGCTATGCTAGTCAAGGGCAAGATTACAATGTATCACATAGCTATTGATTTCACATATATGCTATATCTGCATAAACCATATCCATATTAAAACAGACAGACACATTTGCAAGGCCTTGTACATTCCCAGGTTTTAGTGATTTATCTTGCTAATGCTTTGTATGATACTTTATATAAAATCTAGGAAAGTATATATATTACATATCATAATTTTCACATTCTGGATGGATTTTTAACTTCCATTAATGAAAACTTCACTGGCATGCAATAATTATTTTGACTGGTTTCTTCTGGTAAAATACAATGTTAAATGACTCATGTGTTTAGCACCTGTGAACTTTCTAATTATTATGGGATGAAGAATGAAGATTGGACTATTTGCTCGACAGTGATGGGCACAGGTGACAGCATTCATGAATTGGAGGAATAATCTTGATTTCATGACAGTGAATATGACATCAGATCAGTGATAATAACTTCCATGGCAGTGACCAAGATTTTAAGAATCATAGACTTTCATTTACACCAGACAATTCATGTGCATTGTATGAAAAAGAAATTGACGATGTATCTACCTGCCTTTGATCATTATTTTCTTAATTAGTGTCTATATGATAAATAACTGTAACCAAAGATTGCTGACCTGGTACTGTTAGATTGAATGCTACTCTAAAACAAAACTTATATGCCTGTTTATTGGAAAGTAAAAGGGGCACACTCTTCTGATAAATTTATGAGAATTGTATATTGAAATGATTACTTCTTCCTAATGATCCCATTTGCAATTCAGTGCCTTGTTCATGGTGTAAAACTGTATGAATTAAGAATTCCATTCATTAGTTAAGAGGTATGAGTAGAGGAAATAGGAAGGAAGACAAGTTGCTCATTGCTTTACTAAAAGCAATACCACAGCCACATTTATCTTGAACAGGGCAAAGTTCATTCAGTATTGCATTTTCTTAATAAAAGTTGACATTAAGTAAAATGTAGTTTATTAAAACATGCACATTAGAAAAAATATACAATGTTGATACTGAAGTCAAAAATCTTTGTAGTGACTTCCATAAATATATTTTTTATTATTCAGATATATTATTAATACATATTGGGAAAACAGTATAAGCTTGCTGACAGGAAAATTTCTCAGTAAAGCTCTCTAATGCCCCCCCCCCAAAAATATTTCTTGACTATTGAGACTCAGGAATAAGTATGGCTAATGTTGTATCTGCAGCATTAAAGCTAATATGATATGCCCTCCGGCTACTAGTAAATGACATATGAGTATTGAAAATACAGTTATCTAAATATCTATTGATGAAAAGTATATGAGAGCAAATCATTATTGAGAAACAGTGAACTGTGATGATAGACTTGTAGACATACTAGATCTATTTGGGATCAATTATTAGAATTTGCATTGCTTAGCTTAAGTCATATTTTCAGGCTTATAATGTACTCTTGGAAATGTTGTTACATTTTTAACCTTTGCTTACCTATTTGGTTTGTTTATCAGTATGATTTAGGTGTACTAGATGACACTTACGGTGCATTAACTTTCACATTACTAGTAATGTTCTCACTAAAAAAAAACTCGTTTGCACAGAAATTCCACTGTATCTTCAAGAATTTGTGCATCAAGAGGGTTCTGTTTCAAACTTCTTTGCACCATAAATGTTCATTTACACATTTGTTAAGGATAATATTCCTGGGTACATTTTGGTGAAAAATTTGTCATCATCTATATTAGGAACTAAACATAACTCACCAATCACTACACTTCTTCACATTTAATGTTGTGAATATTATGTTATCAAAACATTATTTTCTAAATACATATTTACAATATAACTAATAAATTGATCTAAGTTGCATCTTGGATTGGATAACATTCTGGATTGGATAATTTCAATACATTGGCAACAGCTGATTATGTTCATTCATCATTATTCTGCCCATGAGGAGCAGGACTCAAGTGAAGCTTCCAATCCTAGTGGTACCTAGTCACCATTTCATTACTGTGCATTATTAGTCAATACAAACCTATGCTGTTAAAACTTAAAATCTATGGAGGGAAACTGTACTCTTGAGTTATGTTGACTCCCTTTTCCCTATACTAAATGAGGCACTGGTTGGCCTCGTATACATAACTGTTATTGCATATGTAAGTTACATTTTGTAAGCTGGGTGACAATAGCATTAACCATCATGATTTTTGGGTTGGCCTTCAGTTCATCATAGCAAGGAGGGTGGAAGTGATATTTGTAGTGAAGATGCTTGATTGCCTCTACCACCATTAAGTCATCTTGCTGGTGTTATGTAGTTGGTCTAAGTGGTGGTGTCCATAGTTCACTAATAATGCCACTACTCAACTTTCTTGCTCCTCCTGTTGCAGATGTTGTAATATGTTTGCTTGTTTTACTGTGATTTTAAAGAGTTCTAGGGCACTGTGGACTCACCCTGGCTGTAGTTTGTCCAGTTCTCATGACTGTGTAAATATGTTAAATAATAAATTCTGGACAAGGTGATGGTATTTTGCTGACCTAGTGTTCCCTAGCCATGATGCATTTCCATGGCAGATGAAACTCTGGACCAGACAAGCAAGTAATTCAAGGAAGAAGCATGCATTGCATGTGAATAAATCATTCCCCTTTCTCACTGTTTAAAAAATTACATTATTCAATGAACCAGACAGGGTAGGTGGTACCGAAAGACCTTAATACCAATGTTAGAAATGTATGGCGGACTTTCCAAATGTGTAGCTTTATCAATCCAATTTAGAGCATGGGAGAATACGGAATAAGATTGAATGGAGGTTAGCTGTCAGCACATGAGTTGCCTGCTTGTTTTGCATGTTGTGGGGTAGAATTGGTATAGCAAGGAAACCTGATATGGTAGATACAGGCATGGGAAGGTGAACATAGGTACTGGAATGTGGACAGGCATTAAAAGGTTAGCACAGTCATGAGGTGGATTCAGGTGTGGAAAGGTGAAGACATAAGAATGTGGACACAGATTAGGAAAGGTGAACATAGGTGTGGAAAGGTGAACACAGGTATGAGAATGTAAATGTGCTAAGGTACACACAGGAGTGGGAATGTCACTAAATGGACAGAAATTTGATTGACAGTTGATAATTGGCCCAGTGTTGCAAAAGGTTATTGGCGATGTCCCTGTGAATGGACAGGTCTTGATAGCTAGTTGTGGTGTGATCTTAGACAGCAACATCATGGAGTGTTTCTACAACACTACACAATGTTTCCACCTCTTCTGAAGTGATAAGTTTGAGGAAGTAATGAAACAAAAGTGGACCGGTGCTGTTCTTTATTAACAAACTGGGGAAGTATGTTACATTAACTGCCGCATTCAGACGGCCACCAACACAAAGGCACATTATATTAATATATTACATTTCATATATTAATTTGTACGAGAAAGAAATGCATGTCAGTTCAGGTGATAAGGAGAAAAGAAGAGGAAGGAAGGTGAGACGAGGAAAACACTCATTATAAAAAAGTTTGCAAAAAATATATATTTTTGATATAGATATATATAAAATCGCAGGTGTAAAAAAGTAACCGCCTACCAAAAGCTTTTCCCGCCTATTTATTTTTCCCATCAAAACTCTGTTGGACAAGAAAATAAATGCGTAGCACTCCAGACTATCCTATGGAATATTTCAGATTAATGTACACTATGATCAGGTGAGGATGCAGTGCTCTGCATGAGGACAAATCTCACATCACAACCAAGGCGGAAATGTGTTGTGCACCTATCAATTACTGGAAACACATAGGCACACACACACATTTTGACTATTCACAGTCAAGTGTTCTGCCCAAAGACACAACCTTAATTAAAGCAATGGAAGCCCTGGAGTCATCTGCTCAGAATAATGGTTGAAAGTTTTCTCGTGAGGGGTCTGCTTCTCTGACTAGCAAAGATAAAGGGGGTTGAGAGAGGAAACCTGTCCAATACACTCACCCACAAAAGGTGACCAGTTTAACACATTTACCCATAAGAGGTGACCATCCTGCATTACTTGCTTCTCATAATGCAAATTGAAACAAAGGTCAAGGATTACATAAACACATTCCAATTGTGAGAAATCAGGCAATTAAGTGTTCTCTCCCAAACAAGGTGCATTTCCATCCATCCTTTTTCTAGGGCAAGTCACTAAAACAACTGGAATATTCATGAAACTGGGTCTTTTATTTTCTGGCATCGTAGCCAAATGACAGTACACCATCAATACACTTTGTGACTCACCTCTAGTAGATAACAAGACAGCTGAGTGTGGCCATATTTTCTCTCAACAGGACTGAGGAAAGTGGATACAGCAGAAGCGATCCTTCAAAATAGACAGCCACTTCCATGAGGTAAAACAAACACAGTTCCACCACTATTAATCTTTTAAAGGACGACAAAAATTATAAAAAGTTTGCCCCTGGAGAAAGAGCAGGAGTGGTAACTTTCCTCACAAGTTCCTTAACTACTGGTGTGGCCAGCAGCATCCCTAAAATGAGGGATTAAGCCCACCCAAAGAGGGATGCCACCATTCAGGCACTGCTAGGCCGAGGTCAGTGAGGCGGCCACTAACCTACTGGGGATTTAGTAAAAAGTAAGTCTGTATATAACATCTGTTAACAACAAAAACACACTTACAGTACTTTCCTAAGATTGCTTTGTCAATATATTAACATGATATAATGTGAAATATAAGCATGCTTATTATTTTTCAATAGAACATTGTCAATAAAAATTATATAAAAGGTTAAAATCTCTGTAGTAATAATTATATATACAGCATATTTATCAAATTATTAATATATAAAATATAAAAAGGGAAAGTGTTGTCAGTAAGTGAAGAGCATAAAAGCCTTCACTGTTGGTGAACTAGTAGCAATTAAGGTAAACTTAAGACAATTCCTAAGGCACTTAATGGACGGATACCCTAAAAGGGCCTCACCTAGCTGCAGCTGTTGCTATTGTTATGACTGGTCTCCAGGGTAGTGTATTTTTTGTGAACCGTGTAATTCTGTAAATACAAAAATTATGATGTGTTTCGTTTTTATCACCAGAATCAATTTCATTATGTGTCTTTGCTTGAGCCAGGCAGAACAGCAGCAAGAGCAGCAAGTGATGAAAAAATGTAGAGGCGCTAGTTGCGCTTGGAGGAGTTGATGAGGTACTTGCAGCAATGTGTGAGGAGGTGTTTCTCTGTTGGTCCTCCAGTGTCCGGCCCAGCTACCTCACGGGTGTAGATGTCCATGCCATACTGACCCTCCTCAGGAAAGCTCAAAGTGAAGGTCACCACATCATCAGTGACTCTGTGACTCACATATTTGCTGAGCCGTTTCTCCTCAGAACCGTTTTTGTGAAGTGTCGCCATAAAGTCTGTGAGAGGCCGCGTCATGCGGAACTGGAGCTCTAGGTCACGGCCGGCAAAGACCAAAGCATCCTGATGGGTGACAGGCTCCAGACCAAAAAGTCTGGTAGCTTTGGCAGGACCCCACTCTCCTGAGGCACAGTCTGGCAAGGGAACCATCACTGTCTGCAGGTCTTCGCACACAATCTTGAACTTGCACACACTCTTGAACTTCATAGGCTCTCCGGTGAGGTATTCCCTTGGAGTGACAGCATTAGCAAAGATGTCAAGCAGTAGTGCTCCTGAACAGGGTGCATGTACTCGGAATGCCACCAGTTGACCCACCACAGACTGAGGGAGCACACAAAGGTTGTTATAAGAGAGAGAGAACAGGTAGGAGAGAGAGGCACAGGCGAATGTGGAGAGAAAATATATGTGAGCAAGAGGAATGTATGTATGTATGTATGTGTGTGTGTGTGTGTGTGTGTGTGTGTGTGTGTGTGTGTGTGTGTGTGTGTGTGTGTGTGTGTGTGTGTGTGTGTGTGTGAGTGTGTGTGTGAGTGTGTGTGTGAGTGTGTGTGTGAGTGTGTGTGTGAGTGTGAGTGTGAGTGTGAGTGTGTGTGTGAGTGTGTGTGTGAGTGTGTGTGAGTGTGTGAGTGTGTGTGAGAGTGTGTGAGAGTGTGTGAGAGTGTGTGTGAGAGTGTGAGAGTGTGAGAGTGTGTGAGTGTGTGAGTGTGTGTGTGTGTGTGTGTGTGTGTGTGTGTGTGTGTGTGTGTGTGTGTGTGTGTGTGTGTGTGTGTGTGTGTGTGTGTGTGTGCGCATGTGTGTGTGTGCAAAAAAACATAAAATATTATAAATTATGCTAGTTAGTGCTTCATTTACATATTTTTCACTTGGTTTTTACCAAATAAAAAAGAGGAAAGGTGATAGGGAAGGCCCTCTGAACTCTTGGTCTGCCTTTCTAAAGAGGTGCAGGTGGTGAACCCTGGAAAGAACCAGTAAAGAGGAATGAACAAAGCATTTGGGGAGCAGAGCTCTGCTAAAAGACATTATGGTATAAACCTTGGTAATAAATACTGACAAGTTGGTTTAGAAAAACACGCAAGTAAAACACTAGGACATCTTTATTAGAAAACGTTTCGGTCCTGGGACCTTGATCACTTCTAACATACAGAGGTTGAAAGACAGTATATATCAGCAACACAGGAGTCACATGATCTCATCGTCTACCCACCCTCATCCCAATATGGCATGCTTCAGGTCCCCATGCGTTACTCACACCTCACTCTCCGGGTACATATACTGTCTTTCAACCTCTGTATGTTAGAAGTGATCAAGGTCCCAGGATCGAAATGTTTTCTAATAAATATGTCCTAGTGTTTGCTTACGTGTTTTTCTAAACCAAAAGACATTATACAAGGAATGAGCAAAATGCATTTACGGCATTGTACTTAATATTAATTTGGCAACAAAATATAGAGGTAGAAGTAAATTATTAAAATGGAATAAGTCTTTTTTTTTTTTTCAAGAAATATGCAAGGAATGATAAGAGGAAAAATGTGCAGGATTCATTGTAATAAGTGGGGGGTGGAGGAGGAGGAGCCAGTCAAATACTAAGAAAGAGGAGCACTGCAAGGGAGCTAGGTGCCCACAGAGGGTAAGAGCAAGAACACCTGTGACCTAACCTGATTCCTCCTTTTTCTTCTTCTCCCTCTTCCCCTTTCCTCTTTCCTTTTTCTCCTTTGAGTTGTCTTTCTTCTGCCCTGTGTATCTGTTCCTTCTTGATTTTTTCATTTATTCCTCCCCCCTTGGTGTTCTTGCTCTTACTCTCTCTGGGCACCTAGCTCCCTTGCAGTGCTCCTCTTTCTTAGTATTTGACTGGCTCCTCCTCTTTTTACTGCCTCCCCCACTACTACTTCCTTCCCCCTCCACTACTACTACTACCACCACCTCCTGCCTATATATACCCTTCCTACTCTCCTTTTCGTTAGTGTGACTTTGTAAATGACCCAAGTCGGACCGAAACGTCATCGTAATCTCCTCTCTTCTATGTGCAGGTTATTTGAGTTTTATTATCTTTTCATAATAAATAACTGGCTAGGAGGAATATGCATTTAAGTAAATATATTAGTAGAAGATGCAAAAATCTTGTGCAGCATAGCAAATCAAGAAAAGTAAAAAATTCCACAGGAAAATTTTGATTAATTTAGTAAATGGAGTGACAGTTGATGGAACTTAATGTTATTAAAATGCCACATGATAGAAACAAATGAAATTCAAGAGAAAAGGCTGGTAAAAAAAATTTGTGTGATTAAATCTTAATGTCATCTAACAGAAAAAGACCTTACATTGATTAAAATATAAATTAAAACCTGAAAAGAATAGTGATGAGAGTTTCTTGTATTATTTTGGAAGACTTCAAAATAACCTAAAATGTGTTGTACAGTGGAACCCCGGTTATCAGCCGTAATCCATTCCAGAAGGTTGGCCGAAATCTGAAATGGCCTAAAACTGAATCAATATTTCCCATAAGAAATAATGTACAGTGGTACCTCGAGTTACGAGCTTAATTCCTTCCAGAAGGCTGTTCGAGTGTTGATACCGAACAAATTTGTTCCAATAAGGAATAATGTAAATTAGATTAGTCCATTTCAGACCCCCAAAAATACACTTAAAAAAGCACTTACAAAAATACACTTACATAAATGTTCGAGTTGGGAGCTATTCGAAAATATAGTTTTACATACACAAAACAATGAAAAAGAAATACAGCAGTAATTTTAATGATAAATTAATATTACATACCTTTATTGAAGACTCTTGTTGGCATATGGAAAAAGGCGAGGAGAGGAGGAGGACTGATTATTGTTTGGAAGGGGAATGCCCCTCCCTAAGGACTTCATGTATCAAAGCCCTTTCTGAGGCTACTTCCCTTCTTTGTCTTATACTGGCACTAGGACCACCTTAAAAGTCACTGTACCCCTGTCG
Organism: Cherax quadricarinatus; assembly: GCF_038502225.1. Lineage (NCBI taxonomy): Eukaryota > Metazoa > Arthropoda > Malacostraca > Decapoda > Parastacidae > Cherax > Cherax quadricarinatus. The sequence continues at coordinate 2,032,340 of NC_091330.1, read as the reverse complement.
CAGAAAAAAAATCTATCCAGAGAGGTCTGTTTCTGGCATCTCTTTGAGATTTGCCTGAAGTGGGACAAGGTTTTGTCACTAAACATGTTGCAGACACAGCTTGCAACAGCTTTGTTAGGGTGACAATTCTATGCTAAACTTCGCAACTCACGCCACTTTGCACACGTCCTTAATCAATGAAGAAATAAATCACTTTTTTTCAGTGTTCCTGTATGAAACTAGTGATCTAGTGCAGTTAGCCTCACAAACACACTGTTTTCTCTTATCCAAGGACCTCAGGGCAAAAATGGGAGGACATGTTCAGAGCGGTAATTATTTTATGTAGCTACTGGCCATAAACACTCGTCATATAATGAGATATTTTATTCATTCTAGAGTATATATCATGTTTCTATGAGTAAGTTTATTTAGGTTTACCCACATACAGTTACACAGATCATCATACATAGCAGATATACATAGTTACATAGATTATCATACATAGCAGCATATGTGTAGAGAACCTAGGATAACCCAAAAAAGTCAGACAGAGTGACTTATTTCCATTGTATTTCTATGTTGTTTATATTGTTTATTATGAGTTCTTCCTTGAATTTTATCATGTTTCTCACCGTCACTGGCTTCTTGGACCTCTTGGGGAGGGTCGATGGTGCTCGTGCAAGCAGCAGATCCCAGGGCAACTTGCTGCTGTTTGCAATGGCTGTCTACCGAGGAGAGACAGGCACCTAGCAACATCTGTTGTTGGGGCAATGGATGAATTCCCTGCTATGTTTGTTAACTGCTCATTACTCTGTAATTTGTCTATGATTGTAATCATGTGATAACGTGTTTATCATTCATTACCTTTGAAACTTGTCATGATTTTGACCAGCTCTACCTGGAGCTCATTACCTTTGTAAATTCTCATGATTAATGTGTTATGATTCATTACCTTTGCAATTATTCATGAGTGTGACCAGCTCTACCTGGAGCTCATTACCTTTGTAACTTGGTCATGATTATGACCAGATCTAGTTCATTACCTTTGTAACTTGCTCAGCTATCAAAACTTTGGAGTCCAGTCCCTGGACCAATTATGTACCTCTGTAATCTTTTGACTACTGCCCACAGGATGGGTATGGGGTGCATAATAAACATATTAAACTAAACTTTACCAAAGGGCTGGTACTCTGAACTTTCTTTGGCCCCATGATGGCTTATTTTACAGTTGTCATCAACAAAAAACACCAGAAACAATGGATAAGCCGCGTTCAGTATACAAATTTTTTCGTTCCTGAATGCTGTTCGAGTGCCGATACCAAACGAATTTGTTCCCATAAGGAATAATGTAAATCAGATTAATCCGTTTCAGACCCCCAAAAATACACATACAAAAGCACTTACATAAATACACTTACATAATTGTTCAAGTTTTGAGCTGTTCGTATCCCGAGGTACCACTGTACAGTACAGTGGACCCCCGCTTAACGATCACCTCCCAATGCGACCAATTATGTAAGTGTATTTATTTAAGTGAGTTTGTACGTGTATGTTTGGGGGTCTGAAATGGACTAATCTACTTCACAATATTCCTTATGGGAACAAATTTGGTCCGTACTCGCACCTGAACATACTTCTGGAATGAAAAAATGTCGTTAACCGGGGGTCCACTGTATTCCTAATCCAACAAGAGAGATGCGTAGACCGAGTGTGATATGCGTGAGGAAGAGCGTCGCCGGTCAGTGGTGACGCGTCTCATACAGCCCATATCTGAGAGCATGGCCGATATCTTGAGCAAAATTTCGCCGATAAAAGTGCTAGATCCTAGGTAGTAGGTTGGTAGACAGCAGCCACCCAGGGAGGTACTACCGTCCTGCCAAGTGAGTGTAAAACGAAAGCCTGTAATTGTTTTACATGATGGTAGGATTGCTGGTGTCCATTTTTCTGTCTCATGAACATGCAAGATTTCAGGTACGTCTTGCTACTTCTACTTACACTTAGGTAACACTACACATACATGTACAAGCATATATATACACACACCCCTCTGGGTTTTCTTCTATTTTGTTTCTAGTTCTTGTTCTTGTTTATTTCTTCTTATCTCCATGGGGAAGTGGAACAGAATTCTTCCTCCGTAAGCCATGCGTGTTGTAAGAGGCGACTAAAATGCCGGGAGCAAGGGGCTAGTAACCCCTTCTGCTGTATATATTACTAAATGTAAAAGGAGAAACTTTTGTTTTTCCTTTTGGGCCACCCCGCCTCGGTGGGATACGACCGGTGTGTTGAAAGAAAGAAAGAAAAGTGCTAGATTTCTGAATCAGCCGATTTCTGTGACGGCCTATAACCAAGGTTCCACTGTATATTGATTATGAAATGTTGAAAACAAAGAATAATAAATAACAGTGCTATGGCATTTATAATTTACAACTTAGCCTCAAATCTGAGATGAAACTACAGCAGATTAACATTTTGGCCCAACTGGGACCCATCTGTGGAAAGTGCCAGCAACATGTCATAAATCTCTGGCAGATTGAGACCTGTCCCACCCAACCAAAAGATTATCACTGATCTTTTGCACTTCACCAGGTGAACACTGCTAGCCTATCTCACCCTACCAGATGAAGATTAATGACTTGGCCCAATGCACCAGGTGATTGGTAACTACCTAACCTCCAACTTATTAGTGGTATGATCCCTTATCATCTACTAGTCCAGACATAAGTGTACCAGCTGGTGATTCCTGCTACTGCCACCTACTGATTAAAATAATCACCCATCCCCAACTAGTCTTTTCAACAAGAACAGGGGTGATTAGTGGTGGACTTGCCTGCATGACAAAGCGCTTCAGAGAGACAGTGTCATAGTGGTCCTTGTCGGAGTCATAGAGCTTGAGATTGTAGTGGAAGATGAGAGAAGACTGCATGTGTCCAGGCATTCCAATTCTTATAGTGGCAGCTCCTACAATACACCAGTACCATAAGATGAGTTTTATTCAGTAATAAATCTACAAATGATTCTACAGACAATAGTATAAACTTGTACAATGATCTGAAGGGACATAGAAATTGTGGGCATACATAAATATAGTACATTATTGTAAACATATGAATTCACAACCAAACACAATGTTCTGAACCCTTGTTAGTTTGACTTCAGGCCAGGATGAAGAACCAATGATGCAGTAATAAAAATGCTCAGCTTGATTTATTCCTCTCTTTAAAAAAATGAATACTATTTAATATGCCTCTTTATCTAAAAAAAAAAAATCCTTTGATACAGTTGACCACAACATTCTGCTAAATTAGGACACTATGGAATCTAGTATGCTTTCTTGTACATAAAATCTTACCTTAGTGGCAGATACCAATGTGTGACCATTAACAACTACTTCAGTAACCTTATTAATCAATTTAGGGATTCCACAGGGCCCTCTGCTATTTCTCATGTACATCAACGACCTTTCTAACTTTTTTGCAGGACCGTCAACCAATTCTGTCTGCAGATTTTTTAATGCTAAACAATAGAGCTAATGTCAAACCTGGAAAAATATCAAGTGATATCTCTGGTGATATCTCTGGTAATTAACAAACTCACACTTACTGCTGATTAGACATTCTACATAATATTTCGGAACAAAGCTCAAAATACAGGTAGACAGAAAAACAGACACACACAGGTAGACAGAAAGACAGGCACACAGGTAGACATAAAGACACACACAGGTAGACAGAAAGACACACAGAGATACAGACAGACACAGATATACAGGCAGACAGATACAGACAGGTTTATGTGCAAATAGAGAGTTCAAGAGTAAGAGCCTTTCTTGCCACAATCTCCTGTGCAAGATTCAGACTTCATCTTAGGGGCCATGGTAAAATTTACTGTCCAGTTAGTTCAGTTAATACAGTATGATGCTGCAGATAGGGCAGGGTTACTCAAACTGATGCTGCCTGCATGACGCATTGCCGCCACGAGTATTGTCAAATATTGTACAGTGGTGTGCATCAGCCGGCCCAGCCCAGCTGCCAGATGCACGATCGTAAGTCGAGTGGACGTATGTCGAGCAGGTTGTAAGTCGGATGGTAGGTGTATTCATATGAGCATATGGTGTTATTACCTTCAGAAAAAGATTCTATACCGTTTCAGAAGAAAAAATAATTTTTTTTTTAAAAAGTGGACACTGAGTGCAATATTTATTTCAGTGGTCTGGACAGTGAAAGAGTTAACATGCATAAAATTCACTCATACTTCTGTGCATACTACATATACAGAACAATCAATTCTAATATCAATCCTGCTCTGCAACTCTTTCTCGATAGCTGCAACAGAACTCATAGACATATTACCAGACACAAAAATCTCTATGATATTCCATGTGTCCAACTCAACCTATGCAAAAACTCAATGTGCATAAAAGGACCTAAGATCCGGAACTCTCTGCCTGAAGATTCCATAGGCTGCCTGTCTTCCAGCCACCTCAAAGCAACTGTTAAAAAACACCTCCTTACCTTAATGTGATCCTGACAGCCATTCATTATGCTGAACAAATCCTGAAACCTGTCTCTCATCCAACATTGTCCCTGTTCTTGTTCCATCCTTACTCAACTCTCATTTATTACTAGAAAGGCATTAGTTCCTTGTATCAATTCATGTACACAGTTTGCTTCATGTATCTTCCGTAAGGATTTTTATCAAATTACTGAATCTTTCTTCTTTCTTTCAGTGCACTGGCTGTATCCCACAGAAGCAGGGTGGCCCAAAAAGAAAATCAAAAGTTTCTCTTTTTAACTTTAGTAATGTATACAGGAGAAGGGGTTACTAGCCCTTTGCTCCCGGCATTTTAGTCGCTTCTTACAACACGCATGGCTCACAGAGGAAGAATTCTGCTCCACTTCCCCATGGAGATAAGAGGAAATAAACAAGAACAAGAACTAGAAAGAAAATAGAAGAAAACCCAGTGGGGTGTGTAAATATATGCTTGTACATATATGTGTAGGAGCAAGGGGCTAGTAACCCCTTCTCCTGTATATATTACTAAATGTAAAAGGAGAAACTTTCGTTTTTCCTTTTGGCCCATCCTGCCTCGGTGGGATACGGCTGGTGTGTTGAAAGAAAGAAAACATATACGTGTAGTGAGACCTAAGTGTAAGTAGAAGTAGCAAGATGTACCTTAAATCTTACATGTTTATGAGACAGAAAAAAGCACACCAGCAATCCTACCATCATGTAAAACAATTACAGGCTTTCATTTTGCACTCACTTGGCAGGATGGTAGTACTTCCCTGCGCAGTTGCTGTCTACCAGCCTACTATCTGGGACATGTCAATTACCCTAAATATACTTCTACAGACATACACCCCACCCACATACACTAACCCACCTGTGGAGTCTGTGTACATAACAGCCTTGGTGTGCTCATCGGGGAAGTAAAGGCCATAGCGGAAGAAGAGGGAGCGCACAAAGGGGAGCTCCTCAAACTCGTGGAGGCTGATGGCTGCCTTCAGCAGCTGCCACTCAGCCTGCAGTGGGAAGAACTCGTAGATAAACTCCTTTGGGTCTGTCAAGAAGTAGTGGTCATCGTACTCATACCTGCGAGGAAGAGGATAGGGGTGAGAACATGGAGAAGGTAGGGGTGAGAGTTGGAAAGAGTGGAAGTGGTGATTGAGAATGCAAGGTGTGTATGTGTGGGGGTGACACAGCAGAGGTAAGAGTGCAGGGATGTATGATGTTACCATGGTTATTTAATATATTTATACAGCTGCTGGGGTTGTCATAGAAGTGACTACTATAGCACTGTCATCTAAAAAGTTACTGTATATCCAATTTGTAGGTTAGTTGTGAAATATACAACAAAAATTATTTCATTCTACAAGAGTTGGAAGATATGATCTACCATATGGACACACACATACCTGTTAGTGCTCTAAAATACTAAGTTGTTGTCTCAAACAGGAATGTATAAAGTAACTAATATGGTGACCACTTCTGAACAATATGTGGGATCAAACAAAATCACCTACAAGTTTTCTAAAAAAGAACACTTGTTTAATTGCTACAAATTTTACCTTGTATGGTACACACTCTGAAGTAAGAAACAGAGGCTTAGTTAGGCCTTTATCTAATATGATAGTGCTAACCAACAACCTAACTAATCAGAGATTGAGCCATGATTAGTGGATGCAGGATAAAGCCTCTACCACTCCACCCACTGAATGACTCACATAGGTTTAGTATTTTATGAAATACAACACATTTGTCTCAAAAGACAACACCTTGCACACCACTGTAAAAAAGATAAGTTAGAGAGAGTATAGGTAATGAGGTAGAGGTCAAAAAAAGTAAGAGGTGGATTTAAGATTGCAGTGTCAGTGTGTGCAGCAGAAGTTTGTGGGTGCAGGAGGGAAGAGGAGCAACTCGTGGAATGAGTGGTAGGAGAGAAAAGGTTAGCATATGAGAGGGTTTTTCAAAGCAAAAATGATATAAGGATAGTGGAGTACAGTGGACCCTTGGTTTTCATGTTTAATCCGTTCCAGAGCCATCGGCCAAAACTGAAACCATTTTCCCCATGAGAAATAATGTAAATGGAATTAATCTGTTCCAGACACCCAGAAGTATCAACAAAACATTTTATTTTACCTTAAATATACATTTACATGCACAAAAGAATGAACATTAAACATGACACTTACCTTTTATTGAAGGCTGTTGTTGCTGGAAGGAAGGCAGGGAGGAAGGGAAAGGGAAGATAGGTTATTATTTGGAAGGGGAATCCCCCTCCATAAAGACTCTAGGTACCAAGTCCTTATCTGGGGTCACTTCCCTCCTTTGTTTTTTTACTGTCACTAGGGCCAACTTGAGAGTCACTGGAGTCTCTTTTTTCAATTCTACGGTGTTCCCCACTTTCTTTACCAAAGCAGTTGCACTGGGAGCTTTCTTTGGGGCCATGGTCACTTATTTAGCAGTCACACACAATAAACAAGTGGCAAACACAATGGATTATTATGAAATGTTTCTTATGACCTGGCAGGATATGTTCCCTGACCGAAAAACAACGCTACACTGGCTGAGAATGTGTGTGGGAGGCGGCTTTGTCTGCATGCTGGGGACTGGACAGGTTCCGTATGATCGACGAAAACGAAGGTATAATCGACAAAAACTAAATAAAAAATCAACGAAAAAAGTCAGCGAAAACCAAGGGTCCACTGTATATGGAAAGTAAAAGAGAGGTTAAGAGAGTGGTGAGGAAGTGTAAAAGGAGAGCAAACGAGAGAGTGGGTGAGGTTTTGTCAACAAATTCTGTTGACAAGAAAAAGTATTGGAGTAATATTTATAAGCTGAGAAAGCCTTGGAAATGAATGGATTTAACAGTTAGAAACGAAAGATGGGAGTTATTAGATAAGGAGGTAAGGTATTGGGAAGACGGAGGGAATATTTTGAGGGGCTCTTAAATATTGATGACGAAACGGAGGCAGTGATTTCATGCATTGGGAAAGGAAGTATGTATAACATCTTCTAGGAGTGAAGAAGGGCCAGATGTGAGTGTGAAGAGGTGCATCAGGCAGTAGATAGAGTGAAAAAAAATAAAGCAGCTAGGATTGACAAGATCAAGACAGAAATGTTAAAAGCAGGTGGGAATATAGTTTTGGAGTGGTTGGTGCATTTGTTCAGTAAATGTATGAAGGGGGGAAGGTACCTACTGACTGGCAGTGAATATAGTGCCTTTATATAAAGAAAAAGAGAATAAAGTAGACTGCAAGAATTATAAGGAAATAAGCCTGTTGAGTATACCAGGTTAAGTGTATGGCAGTTATTACTGAAAGAATTAAGAGTAAGAATGAGGATGAACAAGGAGGCTTTAGAAAGGGAAGAGGATGTGTAGATGAAGTGTTTACAGTGAAGCATGTAAATGGATAATATTTGGATAATGTAAAGAAGCTTTTGTTGTATTTATGGACTTAGAAAAGGCATATGATTGAGTGGATAGGAAAGCAATGTGGCAGCTGTTGCAAGTGTATGGAGTAGATGGTAAGTTACTTAAAGCAGTTTGGGTTTTTTATGAGTATAGTGAGGCTCAGGTTAACATATGTAGGAGAGCGAGAAATTATTTTCCAGTAAGAACTAGGCCTTAGACAGGGATTTGTGATGTTACCAAGGTTAACATATTCATAGTTGGGGTTGTAAAAGAAGTGAATGTTGGAGGTGCTGGAGAGAGGTGTGGGATTAAAAGATAGTGAATCTAATACAAGGTGGGAGCTGTCACAGTTGCATTTTGCTAATGACACAGTCCTTTCTGAAGATTCTGAAGAGAAATTACAAAGGCTGGTAGATGAATTTGGGAGGGTAGTAGGTTGGTAGACAGCAACCACCCAGGGAGGTACTACCGTCCTGCCAAGTGAGTGTAAAACGAAAGCCTGTAATTGTTTTACATGATGGTAGGATTGCTGGTGTCTTTTGTCTGTCTCATAAATATGCAAGATTACAGGTACGTCTTGCTACTTCTACTTACACTTAGGTCACACTACACATACATGTACACGTTTATTTATACACACTCATCTGAGTTTTCTTTGATTTTATCTTAATAGTTCTTGGTCTTATTACTTTTCCTTTTATATCCATGGGGAAGTGGAATAAGAATTTTTTCTCCGTAAGCCATGCGTGTAGTAAAAGTCAACTAAAATGCCGGGAACAATGGGCTAGTAACCCCTTTTCCTGTAAAGATTACTAAAAAGAATAAGAAGAAAATTGTCAAAGTGGGAAGTTTGAATGTGCGTGGATGTTGTGCAAATGATAAGAAAGAGATGATTGTGGATGTTATGAATGAGAAGAAACTGGATGTCCTGGCTTTAAGTGAAACAAAGCTGAAGGGGGTGGGAGAGTTTCAATGGAGAGGAATAAATGGGATTAGGTCAGGGGTTTCAAATAGAGTTAGAGCTAAAGAAGGAGTAGCAATAATGTTGAAGGATAAGCTATGGCAGGAAAAGAGGGACTACAAATGCATAAATTCAAGGATTATGTGGAGTAAAATAAAGATTGGATGTGAAAAGTGGGTTATAGTAAGCGTGTATGCACCTGGAGAAGAGAGAAGTGTAGAGGAGAGAGAGAGATTCTGGGAAATGTTGAGTGAATGCGTGGGGAGTTTTGAATCAAGTGTGAGAGTAATGGTGGTTGGGGATTTCAATGCTAAAGTGGGTAAAAATGTTATGGAGGGAGTAGTAGGTAAATTTGGGGTGCCAGGGGTAAATGTAAATGGGGAGCCTTTAATTGAGCTATGTGTAGAAAGAAATTTGGTAATAAGTAATACATATTTTATGAAAAAGAGGATAAATAAATATACAAGGTATGATGTAGCACGTAATGAAAGTAGTTTGTTAGATTATGTATTGGTGGATAAAAGGTTGATGGGTAGGCTCCAGGATGTACATGTTTATAGAGGGGCAACTGATATATCGGATCATTATTTAGTTGTAGCTACAGTTAGAGTAAGAGGTAGATGGGAAAAGAGGAAGGTGGCAACAACAAGTAAGAGGGAGGTGAAAGTGTGTAAACTAAGGGAGGAGGAAGTTCGGGCGAGATATAAGCGACTATTGGCAGAAAGGTGGGCTAGTGCAAAGATGAGTAGTGGGGGGGTTGAAGAGGGTTGGAATAGTTTTAAAAATGCAGTATTAGAATGTGGGGCAGAAGTTTGTGGTTATAGGAGGGTGGGGGCAGGAGGAAAGAGGAGTGATTGGTGGAATGATGAAGTAAAGGGTGTGATAAAAGAGAAAAAGGTAGCTTACGAGAGGTTTTTACAAAGCAGAAGTGTTATAAGAAGAGCAGAGTATATGGAGAGTAAAAGAAAGGTGAAGAGAGTGGTGAGAGAGTGCAAAAGGAGAGCAGATGAAAGAGTGGGAGAGGCACTGTCAAGAAATTTTAATGAAAATAAGAAAAAATTTTGGAGCGAGTTAAACAAGTTAAGAAAGCCTAGGGAAAGTATGGATTTGTCCGTTAAAAACAGAGTAGGGGAGTTAGTAGATGGGGAGAGGGAGGTATTAGGTAGATGGCGAGAATATTTTGAGGAACTTTTAAATGTTGAGGAAGAAAGGGAGGCGGTAATTTCATGCACTGGCCAGGGAGGTATACCATCTTTTAGGAGTGAAGAAGAGCAGAATGTAAGTGTGGTGGAGGTACGTGAGGCATTACGAAGAATGAAAGGGGGTAAAGCAGCTGGAACTGATGGGATCATGACAGAAATGTTAAAAGCAGGGGGGGATATAGTGTTGGAGTGGTTGGTACTTTTGTTTAATAAATGTATGAAAGAGGGGAAGGTACCTAGGGATTGGCGGAGAGCATGTATAGTCCCTTTATATAAAGGGAAAGGGGACAAAAGAGATTGTAAAAATTATAGAGGAATAAGTTTACTGAGTATACCAGGAAAAGTATACGGTAGAGTTATAATTGAAAGAATTAGAGGTAAGACAGAATGTAGAATTGTGGATGAGCAAGGAGGCTTCAGAGTGGGTAGGGGATGTGTAGATCAAGTGTTTACATTGAAGCATATATGTGAACAGTATTTAGATAAAGGTAGGAAAGTTTTTATTGCATTTATGGATTTAGAAAAGGCATATGATAGAGTGGATAGAGGAGCAATGTGGCAGATGTTGCAAGTATATGGAATAGGTGGTAAGTTACTAAATGCTGTAAAGAGCTTTTATGAGGATAGTGAGGCTCAGGTTAGGGTGTGTAGAAGACAGGGAGAATACTTCCCGGTAAAAGTAGGTCTTAGACAGGGATGTGTAATGTCACCATGGTTGTTTAATATATTTATAGATGGGGTTGTAAAAGAAGTAAATGCTAGGGTGTTCGGGAGAGGGGTGGGATTAAATTATGGGGAATCAAATTCAAAATGGGAATTGACACAGTTACTTTTTGCTGATGATACTGTGCTTATGGGAGATTCTAAAGAAAAATTGCAAAGGTTAGTGGATGAGTTTGAGAATGTGTGTAAAGGTAGAAAGTTGAAAGTGAACATAGAAAAGAGTAAGGTGATGAGGGTATCAAATGATTTAGATAAAGAAAAATTGGATATCAAATTGGGGAGGAGGAGTATGGAAGAAGTGAATGTTTTCAGATACTTTGGAGTCGACGTGTCGGCGGATGGATTTATGAAGGATGAGGTTAATCATAGAATTGATGAGGGAAAAAAGGCGAGTGGTGCGTTGAGGTATATGTGGAGTCAAAAAACGTTATCTATGGAGGCAAAGAAGGGAATGTATGAAAGTATAGTAGTACCAACACTCTTATATGGATGTGAAGCTTGGGTGGTAAATGCAGCAGCGAGGAGACGGTTGGAGGCAGTGGAGATGTCCTGTCTAAGGGCAATGTGTGGTGTAAATGTTATGCAGAAAATTCGGAGTGTGGAAATTAGGAGAAGGTGTGGAGTTAATAAAAGCATTAGTCAGAGGGCAGAAGAGGGGTTGTTGAGGTGGTTTGGTCATTTAGAGAGAATGGATCAAAGTAGAATGACATGGAAAGCATATAAATCTATAGGGGAAGGAAAGAGGGGTAGGGGTCGTCCTCGAAAGGGTTGGAAAGAGGGGGTAAAGGAGGGTCGTCCTCGAAAGGGTTGGAAAGAGGGGGTAAAGGAGGTTTTGTGGGTGAGGGGCTTGGACTTCCAGCAAGCGTGCATGAGCGTGTTAGATAGGAGTGAATGGAGACGAATGATACTTGGGACCTGACGATCTGTTGGAGTGTGAGCAGGGTAATATTTAGTGAAGGGATTCAGGGAAACCGGTTATTTTCATATAGTCGGACTTGAGTCCTGGAAATGGGAAGTACAATGCCTGCACTTTAAAGGAGGGGTTTGGGATATTGGCAGTTTGGAGGGATATGTTGTGTATCTTTATACGTATATGCTTCTAAACTGTTGTATTCTGAGCACCTCTGCAAAAGCAGTGATAATGTGTGAGTGTGGTGAAAGTGTTGAATGATGATGAAAGTATTTTCTTTTTGGGGATTTTCTTTCTTTTTTGGGTCACCCTGCCTCGGTGGGAGACGACCGACTTGTTGAAAAAAAAAAAAAAAAAAAAAAATGTAAAAGAAGTAAATTAAAAGCAAACATAGGAAACAGCAAGGCAATGATAGTACCAAAAAAATTATGCAATGAAAGTTTGAATATCAGATGGAAAGGAGGGAGTACAGAGGAAGTAAACGTATTTTGGTATTTAGGTGAGAAGGTCCATGAAAGATGAGGTGAAAATGGTGAGTGGTGGCAAAAAGGAAAATGTATCAGAGTATAATGGTATCAACACTCTTATATGGGTATGAAGTTTGGGTTTTAAATGCTGCAGCAGGGAGGAGGCTGGAGGCAGAGTTGTTGTGTCTGAGGGCAATGTGTGGTGTGAATTCATAGTTTGGAGATTAGAAAGATGTGTGGGGTTATTAAAAACATCCAGAAGGCTGAGGAAGGGTTACTGAAGTGGTCTGGATATTTTGAAAGGATGGAGCAAAACAGGATTACTTGGAGAGTGTACAAATCTGTAGTGGAGGGAAAGAGGGATAGGTGTTGTCCTAGGAATGGTAGGAAAAGGGGTAAAGGAGTTTTGTAAGGGTTATGGGCATCCAACAATTGTGTGTGAGCATGTTAGACAGGAGCGAGTGAAAGCAAATGGTTTTTATGACTTGGCATGCTGTTGGAGTGTGAGCAGGGTAACATTTATGAAGGGACTCAGCAAAACTGGTTAGCCAGACTTGAGTCCTGGTGAGAAAGTAGTGCTTACACTCTGAAGGAAGGGTGGGGATGTTACAGTTTGGGGGGACATCTGAGCTGTAATATCAGCATGCATGAGTGATGGTGAAAGTGTTACTTTTTTTACAGGCCACCCTACCTCGTGGGAGACAGCTGGAATGTCTACATAAAAAAAAAAAAAGTGAAAGTGTCATCACCATCACAGAGCCTTTTGCCCTCTGAAACATCAGATAGTACCCAAGGAATCAAGTTAACTACCTCAGTCTTCCTGTAACACAAAGTTTAATTTAAAATATTACAAAGTATTTCCCATTACTAATCAAGAAAAGGGCTAGTATTTATAACACCTGGGGTGCACCCTTGTGATATGCATATAAAATATATTATCTATGACAAAGGCTTCTCTAATCTATAAAAGAGTAAACTGTTGATCTTGGAGAATCTTTATTCTCCATAAGTTGGGAATGAATTAAACTTACCTGTTACAACAAACATTAAACTAGCCATCTTAGAGTTTAAAGGTTGATCTGAAACCAAGTGGTAAATCACTGTTAAATGTTAAAACCTGTAACTAGCATGAAAACAGGAAAAGCATATGATTCTGTAATGTTCCATCAGGTTAAGGACAAATATGTCTAGCACTCAGTCATGTTACAGACAAGTATCTCTTGTGCTCTGTGCTCAACATGTCACTCAGATTAATACAGATTTTATTGTGCTTGAGAGCACAACTAGCAGGAAGTGCTTATATTATAATGCTGCTGGTAGAGATAAATACTGTACCTCAAGCATGAGAGAGAAAAAATTCTATCAGAAAAATCATGGTTAAGTTAGTAAAATATTGCTCACATGCAGTGGCTCAAGAAAGGCAAAAACACTGTGGATCTGATACACACTAAGCATACATTCACCTCCACTCAACATGTACACTCCCTCTCTCTCTCTTACACACACTCACACCAGTGAAGAGGCAGGGCAGGAGTTGTGAACTGACCCCTGCAACCACATATAGGTGAGTACACACGTGTATAAAGACATACAAGCACACACATAGATGGCCAGCTTTGAAATGACTCCTGTAACCACATATAGGAATGAACACATGCACACAAGCATGTGCGCACACATTTTATTTTGCAGAATTTTCCTAGATTATGAACTACTGTATTGTTAGCAACTGGAAACTGAAACAATGGATCAGTCACCAATAATACCTTAGTTTTACTGAGAACTAAAAGAATTTCCAGTGAGACAAAGCACATGCAAGTCAGAAATATGAGGTAGGCAAGATGTTGTTGCCTTGACACCCAAGAGACAGAAACCCAAGAGATTGTTGGATGTTTCAGTGTCACAAAGAGACAGAAAAATATCTCCATTGGTTCCCTAGGGCACAAATGTGAAACTTTTGAAAGACTCAAGACAGAGGGATGTAAGATTGTCCTGTAAAACTTAAGAGAATGGAGAAATTCAAGTTCTTAAGAGACAGACACACAAGAGTTTAAATCATGACAAATAACAGACTAAAGGTCTTGGAGGCATTAGCAGAGACGAAGTCCTCTACTGAATACTGAAAGGTGCTTTGAGACGAGAGATGTAAGTTTAATTATTATCACCCAGCCACACAAACAAAGGCTGTTGAGAGAAGTTGGAGACAGGAAATGGAGATGCAAGACGAGATGACACAAGAGGAAGGATCGAGTCCTTATAGTGTGGTGTACAGACCTTAGGTTATTGCTCCGTCCTTCGAATCGACCAGAGACCTTCCTGTTATGCAAGAAAGTAGAGTTAGAGGCTGTGGTGGTCGTGGTGGAGACTGGTGAAGGTGGCTGCTGGTGATGGTGACTATAACAGTGGTGGCTGGTGAAAAATGGGAATGTATGGTAGGAATGGTGGTAACTGATAGAGATGGTAGCATGGAGAGCAGCACAGCCCAACTGCTGTCATTATAGTTAGCATTATTGTTTCTATTGTTATACAGTGGACCCCCGGTTAACGAACTTTTTTCATTCCAGTAGTATGTTCAGGTGCCAGTACTGACCGAATTTTTTCCCATAAGGAATATTGTGAAGTAGATTAGTCCATTTCAGACCCCCAAACATACACGTACAAACGCACTTACATAAATACACTTACATAATTGGTCGCATTTGGAGGTGATCGTTAAGCGGGGGTCCACTGTATTTAACCCCACACTAACCCATCTGCATGTCTGTGTAATCATACTTCCATATATTAAAATAAATATCTACTAATAAGCATGTAGTAGTATGCTTTAAAAAATTGTTGCTATTTAACACGACATCCCCGGCATTGCTACTGGCATGCAAGATATGCTTTATGGTTACTACTGGATACAGTCAACTACTTTATAAGCACTACAATAGCTACCTATAGCTACAGAGATGTACTAATTAACATGCACAATACCTACCAGAAGCTGTGAAGACTACAATGCAGGAAGCCTCAATATGTTTATAAGTAGACTGGAAGCCATGAGAGAAACTTGGGCAGGTGGAGAGGTCCTGAGGGCCATATCTAACACTAGCCATGACACACACAACGCTAAATACTGATACACATAACACTAGAAATCGGGACACATCTAACACTAGACATGAATTCACATAACACTAGACATAGGATACATCTGTGCACATAACACTAGAAACAAGGACAATCTAGCACTAGACATGTATGTACATAATACTAGACATAGGGAAACATTTAAAAGTAAACATGAATACACATAACACTAGATATTGGGATACATCTAACACTAGACACAGGGATGCAGGTAACATATGAGAGATAATGAACGACTCGCCTCAGACTATCACTCTTGCTCTTGCCACCAGGTTTGGGCACTTCCTTAGCATTGACAAGGTGTCGGGCTCCCCAGTTACACTGCACAAAGCGCCACGACCCGGCCACATACACAGCGTTCCAGGAGTTGCGGAACCTGTTGTCCTCAAACCTCACACCCGGCTGGTAACCAGCCGACTTGCTGTACCCCTTGATGACTACACAGTGCAGACCTGCATAACTGTGGGTAGAGACATGGCTCTTATCACATATATAATGATGCTTATGTCCATGTATCATGTGATACTGTCAACATGCTGACTATGCTAATAATTATAGTAGTGAATAATCATTATAAATCCAGAAGATAGTGACAACATTCAAATTATAAAACTGTAATTACATATAATAATGATTTTTTTTTATTATTAACACATTGGCTGTTTCCCACCAAGGCAGGGTGGCCCAAAAAAGAAAACTTTCATCATCATTCACTCCATCACTGTCTTGCCAGAGGCATGCCTACACTACAGTTATAAAACTGCAACATTAACACCCCTCCTTCAGAGTGCAGACACCGTACTTCCCATCTTCAGGACTCAAGTCCGGCCTGCCGGTTTCCCTGAATCCCTTCATAAATGTTACCTTGCTTACACTCCAATAGCATGTCAAGTCCTAAAAACCATTTGTCTCCATTCACTCCTGTCTAACATGCTCACACATGCTTGTTGGAAGGCCAAGCCCCTCATACACAAAACCTCCTTTACCCCCTCCCTCCAACCTTTCCTAGGCTGACCCTTACCGTGCCTTCCCTCCACTACAGATCTGTATACACTCTTGAAGTCATTCTATTTTGCTTCATTCTCTCTACATGTCCAAACCATCTCAATAACCCCTCCTCAGCCCTCTGGATAATAGTTCTGGTAATCCCACACCACCTCCTAATCTCCAAACTACGGATTCTCTGCATTATATTCACACCACACGCTGCCCTCAGACATGCCATCTCCACTGCCTAGAGCCTTCTCCTTGTAACATTCACAACCCATGCCTCACACCCATACAAGAGCATTGGTGTAATTATACTCTCGTACATTCCCCTCTTTGCTTTCATGGATAAAGTTCTTTGTCTCCAAAGACTCCTCAGTGCACCACTCATCTTCTTTCCCTCATCAATTCTATGATTCACCTTATCCTTCACAGACCCATCTGCTGACTTGTCCACTCCCAAATATCTGAACACATTCACCTCCTCCATACTCTCTCCCTCCAATCTGATATCAAATCTTCCATAACTTAATTTTTTTTGTTATCCTCATCACCTTACTCTTTCCTATATTCACTTTTAACTTCCTTCTTTTACATACCCTACCAAACTCATCAACCAACCTCTGCAACTTATCTTCAGAATCTCCCAAAAGCACAGTGTCATCAGCAAAGAGCAACTGTGACAACTCCCACTTTGTGTTAGATTCTTTTTCTTTTAACCCCACACCTCTTGCCAACACCCAAGCATTCACTTCTCTTACTACTCTGTCTATAAATATACAGTAGGCCCCCACTTATACGGCAGGTTAGGTTCCAGGCTACCGCCGTAAAGCGGAAATTGCCGTAAAGTGGAACACCCTTTTTTCCCATACAAATGCATACAAATACTAGATAAGTTTACACTCACAATAAAAAAGTAATACACACATAGTGCACTCATTACTTGTAGTCTTAATCTAGGGTGAGATGAGTAGTATTTATTGTAAGAAATCAAGTGCGGTACGTATGGTAGCCAGCCGGGCTACCATACCAGGCCATGTCACCGCACATATTATTCTATGAAATTTAAGCATCCCAGAGCAATAAAATGCATATATAGTTCACTAATTACTTACCTTAAAATATTTGTAGTCTTAATGTAGGGTCAGACGTGAGTAAACGAGATAAAACGAATATATGAGAGAGAGAAAGAATGAGTACATGAGAGAGGACAGGCGCAGAGTTATGTAAACAAACGAGGCAAACGTAAGTTTTGTAAACAAAGTGTACACGTCTGGGTTTGTGTACAAGTTACATTGTGTACACGTTGTCTCTACATTGATATGGTAGAATAAATAAAGAAGAACACTCTCATTCTCATGTAACACCATTTTTAGAAGAAATGACGCTCTGAGTGAAGGCAATGGAAATAAGTCACTTTGACTTTTTTGGGTTATCCTAGGTTCTTTACACATATGCTATTATGTATGATAATCTATGTAACTGTATTTGTGTATACCTGAATAAGCTTACTTACATACATAAGAAAGGAATAATTTTCTACAGCTACCACCAGTAACACATTTTCTCTGATGTTGGACTAGAGAAAATGTTATTCTTGCCGTCACTCATAAAAGTCTGGCTCCCACATCTCACATTTATGTTTATTTATTGTATTGTGGGGTGTATTTATCATCTTTATATGTTATGTATCGCGTTTATTATATAATTTTGAAAAAAAAATATCATGGATGGATTAATGAAAATGTGTATATTAATGTAATATACGACATTTAATGAGACTCGGTGATTATTATTATTATTATTATTATCATTTCTAATATGGCGTCATTTGTGCAAGTCGTCTGGCTACCACATCTCATATTTATGTTTATTTATTCTACTGTGGGGTTTATTTATCATCTTTATATGTTATGCATTGTGTTTATTACCTGGAGTTTACCTGGAGAGAGTTCCGGGGGTCAACGCCCCCGCGGCCCGGTCTGTGACCAGGCCTCCTGGTGGATCAGAGCCTGATCAACCAGGCTGTTGCTGCTGGCTGCACGCAAACCAACGTACGAGCCACAGCCCGGCTGATCAGGAACTGACTTTAGGTGCTTGTCCAGTGCCAGCTTGAAGACTGCCAGGGGTCTGTTGGTAATCCCCCTTATGCATGCTGGGAGGCAGTTGAACAGTCTCAGGCCCCTGACACTTATTGTATGGTCTCTTAACGTGCTAGTGACACCCCTGCTTTTCATTGGGGGGATGTTGCATCATCTGCCAAGTCTTTTGCTTTCGTAGTGAGTGATTTTAGAACAAGTGACCTGAAGAGTGTCATCATGGGCTTGGCCTCCCTAGTTTTGAAGGTTCTCATTATCCATCCTGTCATTTTTCTAGCAGATGCGATTGATACAATGTTATGGTCCTTGAAGGCGAGATCCTCCGACATGATCACTCCCAGGTCTTTGACGTTGGTGTTTCTCTCTATTTTGTGGCCAGAATTTGTTTTGTACTCTCATGAAGATTTAATTTCCTCGTGTTTACCATATCTGAGTAATTGAAATTTCTCATCGTTGAGCTTCATATTGTTTTCTGCAGCCCACTGAAAGATTCGGTTGATGTCCGCCTGGAGTCTTGCAGTGTCTGCAATGGAAGACACTGTCATGCAGATTCGGGTGTCATCTGCAAAGGAAGACACGGTGCTGTGGCTGACATCCTTGTCTATGTCGGATATGAGGATGAGGAACAAGATGGGAGCGAGTACTGTGCCTTGTGGAAAAGAGCTTTTCACCGTAGCTGCCTCGGACTTTACTCTGTTGATGACTACTCTCTGTGTTCTGTTAGTGAGGAAATTATAGATCCATCGACTGACTTTTCCTGTTATTCCTTTAGCACGCATTTTGTGAGCTATTACGCCATGGTCACACTTGTCGAAGGCTTTTGCAAAGTCTGTATACGTATATTACATCTGCATTCTTTTTATCTTCTAGTGCATTCAGGACCTTGTCGTAGTGATCCAATAGTTGAGACAGACAGGAGCGACCTGTTCTAAACCCATGTTGCCCTGGGTTGTGTAACTGATGGGTTTCTAGATGGGTGGTGATCTTGCTTCTTAGGACCCTTTCAAAGATTTTTATGATATGGGATGTTAGTGCTATCGGTCTGTAGTTCTTTGCTGTTGCTTTACTGCCCCCTTTGTGGAGTGGGGCTATGTCTGTTGCTTTTAGTAATTGTGGGACGACCCCCATGTCCATGCTCCCTCTCCATAGGATGGATAAGGCTCGTGATAGGGGCTTCTTGCAGTTCTTGATGAACACGGAGTTCCATGAGTCTGGCCCTGGGGCAGAGTGCATGAGCATGTAATTTATCGCCTGTTCGAAGTCATTTGGCATCAGGATAACCTCGGATAGGCTTGTGTTAACCAAATTTTGTGGCTCTCTCATAAAAAATTAATTTTGATCTTCGACTCTCAGTCTGGTTAGCGGCTTGCTAAAAACTGAGTCATATTGGGACTTGAGTAGCTCACTCATTTCCTTGCTGTCATCTGTGTAGGACCCATCTTGTTTAAGTAGGGGGCCAATACTGGATGTTGTTCTCGACTTTGATTTGGCATAGGAGAAGAAATACTTTGGGTTTCTTTCGATTTCATTTATGGCTTTTAGTTCTTCCCGCGATTCCTGACTCCTACAAGATTCCTTTAGCTTGAGTTCGATGCTTGCTATTTCTCTGACCAGTGTCTCCCTACGCATTTCAGATATACTGACCTCTTTTAGCCGCTCTGTTATTCTTTTCCGTCGCCTGTAAAGGGAGCGCCTGTCTCTTTCTATTTTACATCTCCTCCTCCTTTTTCTTAGAGGAATAAGCCTTGTGCATACATCGAGTGCCACCAAGTTAATCTGTTCTAGGCATAAGTTGGGGTCTGTGTTGCTTAGTATATCTTCCCAGCTTATATCAGTTAGGACTTGGTTTACTTGGTCCCACTTTATGTTTTTGTTATTGAAGTTGAATTTGGTGAATGCTCCCTCGTGACTAGTCTCATTATGTCGGTCTGGGGCTCCACGCATACATGTCTGAACCTCAATTATGTTGTGATCTGAGTATATTGTTTTTGATATGGTGACATTTCTTATCAGATCATCATTGTTAGTGAAGATGAGGTCTAGCGTATTCTCCAGTCTAGTAGGCTCTATTATTTGCTGGTTTAAATTGAATTTTGTGGAGAGATTTAAAAGCTCGTGTGAGTGTGAGTTTTCATCAGAGCTGCCTCCTGGTGTTATTACTGCAACAATATTATTTGCTATATTCCTCCATTTTAGGTGCCTTAAGTTGAAATCCCCCAGGAGCAAGATGTTGGGTGCAGGAGCTGGAAGATTTTCCAGACAGTGGTCAATTTTTAATAGCTGTTCCTGGAATTGCTGGGATGTTGCATCCGGAGGCTTGTAGACTACCACAATGACTAGGTTTTGGTTCTCGACCTTTACTGCTAAAACTTCCACTACATCATTTGAGGCATTTAGCAGTTCTGTGCAAACAAGTGACTCTGCAATGTACAGGCCAACCCCCCCCTTTTGCCTGTTCACTCTGTCACATCTGTATAGGTTGTAACCTGGGATCCATATTTCGTTGTCCAAGTGATCCTTTATGTGGGTCTCAGTGAAAGCCGCGAACATTGCCTTTGCCTCTGCAAGCAGTCCACGGATGAAAGGTATTTTGTTGTTTGTTGCTCGCTTTAGACCCTGTATATTTGCAAAGAAGAATGTCATCGGACTGGTGGTATTGTTGGTACTGGGGGGGGATTTTTTTTTCCGGCATTAGTATCTGTATCTGTTGGTTTGGAGTGGAGGCCATCGACTGTGGTTCCACTCCAGGAATGACTGGATTTGGTGTACAATTTTGAAAAAATATCATAGAAGGATTAATGAAAATATGTATATTAACGTAATATACAACATTTAATGAGACTTGGTGATTATTATTATCATTACTAATATGACGTCTCAAGACATAAGACACTCTTACTGATTTTAATGTGTACCTGCATGCCAGCACAGTATACAAGTTTATTTAGGTACAGGTATACATAAGTATAATTATCAGAGTATACATAAAATATGAAATAACTTTTAAAAACACTTGAAATCTTGGAGTTTCCAGACATAATGGAGAGACTTAGTGCTTACGTATCTCTCAGAGAATGTAAACAAACCGGGTGAGGTGTGGTGACCATATTAGAAAGTCAGGTGGGGGAGCCGTACAGCGAGTTTTGGTCATAATTTGAAATGACCGTATTAGCGGAACACTGTAAAGCGGGGCCCTACTGTACTGAACAACCATGGTGACCTCACACATCCCTGTCTAAGGCCTACTTTTACTGGGAAATAATCTCCCTCTCACCTACATACTCTAACCTGAGCCTCAATATCCTTGTAAAAACTTTTCACTGCTTTCAGTAACCTACCTTCTATTCCATACATTTGCAACATCTGCCACATTGCCCCCCTATCCACCCTATCATATGCCTTTTCCAAATCCATAAATGCCACAAAAACCTCTTTACCCTATCTAAATACTGTTCACCTATATGCTTCACTGTAAACACTTGGTCTACACAGTACTTACCTTTCCTAAAGCCTCCTTGTTCATCTGCTATCCTGCTCTCCATCTTACTCATAATTCTATCAATAATAACTCGACCACACACTTGACCAGGTATACTCAACAAACTTATTTCCCTATAATTTTTACACTCTCTTTTCTCCCCTCTGCCATTATACAAAGGAACTATGCATGCTCTCTGCCAATCCTTAGGTACCTTACCCTCTTCCATACATTTATTAAATAAAAAACTAACCACTCCAAAACTATATCATCACCTGCTTTTAACATTTCTATCTTTATCCCATTAATATCCAGCTGCTTTACTCCCTTTCATTCTACTCACAGCCCCACACACTTCCCCCACACTCACAACTGGTTCTTCCTCACTCCTATAAGATGTTTATGAACATGTATAACAGTTCCTCAACATATTCCCTCCATCTTCCCAATACCTCTAACTCTCTATTTAATAACTCTTCTCTCCAATTTTTAACTAACAAATCCAATGTAAATTAAGAACAAGAGATACAGTGTAACTTCAGTATAATGGACTAATAGGGAGGGGAGGGTGACTGTTTAATGAAAAAAGTATTGTACTGAAATGCCTGACGCACTACTGCACTACTGAGTGTGTCCCCTCATATAACAGACTTGGTTTGTTATATGGGGAGCCTACTGGAAACATACACTGCCATTAATGGACAAAATCTTGATACAGCAAACTTTGACTTATATGGAAAGATTACCACACACTACTACTAACAAGACAAAATCTCAGTACAGTGGACTTAGTTGCATCAAACACTTTTTTTTTTTAACAAGTCAGCCGTCTCCCACCGAGGCAGGGTGACCCAAAAAGAAAGAAAATCCCCAAAAAGAAAATACTTTCAGCATTCAGCACTTTCACCTTACTTACACATAATCACTGTTTTTGCAGAGGTGCTCAGAATACAACAGTTTAGAAGTATATACATATAAAAATACACAATATATTCCTCGAAACTGCCAATATCCCAAACCCCTCCTTTAGAGTGCAGGCATTGCACTTCCCATTTCCAGGACTCAAGTCCGGCTATATAAAATAACTGGTTTCCCTGAATTCCTTCACTAAATATTACTCTGCTCACACTCCAACAGATCATCAGGTCCCAAATACAATTTGTCTCCATTCACTCCTATCTAACACGCTCACGCATGCTTGCTGGAAGTCCAAACCCCTCGCCCACAACACCTCCTTTACCCCCTCCCTCCAACCTTTTCGAGGACGACCCCTACCCCACCTTCCTTCCCCTACAGATTTATTTATTTTTTTATTATTATCACACTGGCCTATTCCCACCAAGGCAGGGTGGCCCGAAAAAGAAAAACTTTCATCATCATTCACTCCATCACTGTCTTGCCAGAAGGGTGCTTTACACTACAATTTTTAAACTGCAACATTAACACCCCTCCTTCAGAGTGCAGGCACTGTACTTCCCATCTCCAGGACTCAAGTCCGGCCTGCCGGTTTCCCTGAACCCCTTCATAAATGTTACTTTGCTCACACTCCAACAGCACGTCAAGTATTAAAAACCATTTGTCTCCATTCACTCCTATCAAACACGCTCACGCATGCCTGCTGGAAGTCCAAGCCCCTCGCACACAAAACCTCCTTTACCCCCTCCCTCCAACCTTTCCTAGGCCGACCCCTACCCCACCTTCCTTCCACTACAGACTGATACACTCTTGAAGTCACTGTTTCGCTCCATTCTCTCTACATGTCCGAACCACCTCAACAACCCTTCCTCAGCCATCTGGACAACAGTTTTGGTAATCCCGCACCTCCTCCTAACTTCCAAACTACGAATTCTCTGCATTATATTCACACCACACATTGCCCTCAGATATGACATCTCCACTGCCTCCAGCCTTCTCCTCGCTGCAACATTCATCACCGATGCTTCACACCCATATAAGAGCGTTGGTAAAACTATACTCTCATACATTCCCCTCTTTGCCTCCAAGGACAAAGTTCTTTGTCTCCACAGACTCCTAAGTGCACCACTCACCCTTTTCCCCTCATCAATTCCATGATTCACCTCATCTTTCATAGACCCATCCGCTGACACGTCCACTCCCAAATATCTCAATACATTCACCTCCTCCATACTCTCTCCCTCCAATCTGATATCCAATCTTTCATCACCTAATCTTTTTGTTATCTTCATTACCTTACTCTTTCCTGTATTCACTTTTAATTTTCTTCTTTTGCACACCCTACCAAATTCATCCACCAACCTCTGCAACTTCTCTTCAGAATCTCCCAAGAGCATATTGTCATCAGCAAAGAGCAACTGTGACAACTCCCACTTAATATGTGATTCTTTATCTTTTAACTCCACGCCTCTTGCCAAGACCCTCGCATTTACTTCTCTTACAACCCCATCTATAAATATATTAAACAACTACGGTGACATCACACATCCTTGTCTAAGGCCTACTTTTACTGGGAAATAATTTCCCTCTTTCCTACATACTCTAACCTGAGCCTCACTATCCTCGTAAAAGCTCTTCACTGCTTTCAGTAACCTACCTCCTACACCATACACCTGCAACATCTGCCACATTGCCCCCCTATCCACCCTGTCATATGCCTTTTCCAAATCCATAAATGCCACAAAGACCTCTTTAACCTTATCTAAATACTGTTCACTTACATGTTTCACTGTAAACACCTGGTTCACACATCCCCTACCTTTCCTAAAGCCTCCTTGTTCATCTGCTATCCTATTCTCCGTCTTACTCTTAATTCTTTCAATAATAACTCTACCATACACTTTACCAGGTATACTCCACAGACTTATCCCCCTATAATTTTTGCACTCTCTTTTGTCCCCTTTGCCTTTGTACAAAGGAACTATGCATGCTCTCTGCCAATCCCTAGGTACCTTACCCTCTTCCATACATTTATTAAATAATTACACCAACCACTCCAAAACTATATCCCCACCTGCTTTTAACATTTCTATCTTTATCCCATCAATCCCGGCTGCCTTATCCCCTTTCATTTTACCTACTGCCTCACGAACTTCCCCCACATTCACAACTGGCTCTTCCTCACTCCTACAAGATGCTATTCCTCCTTGCCCTATACACGAAATCACAGCTTCCCTATCTTCAGATTTATACGCTCTCCATGTCATTCTACTTTGATCCATTCTCTCTAAATGACCAAACCACCTCAACAAACCCTCTTCAGCCCTCTGACTAATACTTTTATTAACTCCACACCTTCTCCTAATTTCCACACTCCGAATTTTCTGCATAATATTTACACCACACATTGCCCTTAGACAGGACATCTCCACTGCCTCCAACTGCCTCCTTGCTGCAGCATTTACAACCCAAGCTTCACACCTATATAAGAGTGTTGGTACTACTATACTTTCACACATTCCCTTCTTTGCCTCCATAGATAACATTTTTTGCCTCCACATATACCTCAATGCACCACTCACCTTTTTTCCTTCATCAATTCTATGATTAACCTCATCTTTCATAAATCCATCCGCTGACACGTGAACTCCCAAGTATCTGAAAACATTCACTTCTTCCATACTCCTCCTCCCCAATTTGATATCCAATTTTTCTTTATCTAAATCATTTGATACTCTCATCACCTTACTCTTTTCTATGTTCACTTTCAGCTTTCTACCTTTACACACATTCCCAAATTAGTCCACTACCCTTTGCAATTTTGCTTTAGAATCTCCCATAAGCACAGTATCATCAGCAAAAAGTAACTGTGTCACTTCCCATTTTGTATTTAATTCCCCATAATTTAATCCCACCCCTCTCCTGAACACCCTAGCATTTCTGACTCACGAAATCGTAATGACACGATTGCAAACAAACCATGCCCCAGCCAGGATTGAACCCGCGGTCAGAGAGTCTCAAAACTCCAGCCCGTCGCGTTAGCCACTAGACCAGCTAGCCACAATAAGATTCGTCCAACTAGGTATATTTCTACACCATAGGAAGGTTAGCACAGGCGCCACTGTGACCACAAATGCAAGTTTTTATAGACGAATCTCCAGCTAGCGTGGCCGTGACGAACTCTAGCTCAAGTCCCTTCACTGCCGTCAACATGACTCACGAAATCGTAATGACACGATTGCAAACAAACCATACCCCGGCTAACGCGGCGGGCTGGAGTTTTGAGACTCTCTGACTGCGGGTTCAATCCCGGCCTGGGTATGGTTTGTTTGCAATCGTGTCATTACTATTTCGTGAGTCATGTTGACGGCAGTGAAGGGACTTGAGCTAGAGTTCGTCACGGCCACACTAGCTGGAGATTCGTCTGTAAAAACTTGCATTTGTTGTCACAGTGGTGCCTGTGCTAACCTTCCTATGGTGTAGAAATATACCTAGTTGGACGAATCTTATTGTGGCTAGCTGGTCTAGTGGCTAACGCGACGGGCTGGAGTTTTGAGACTCTCTGACCGCGGGTTCAATCCCGGCCAGGATATGGTTTGTTTGCAATCGTGTCATTGCGATTTCATGAGTCATGTTGACGGCAGTGAAGGGACTTGAGCTAGAGTTCGTCACGGCCACGCTAGCTGGAGATTCGTCTGTAAAAACTTGCATTTATGGTCACAGTGGTGCCTGTGCTAACCTTCCTATGGTGTAGAAATATACCTAGTTGGACGAATCTTATTGTGGCTAGCTGGTCTAGTGGCTAATGCGACGGGCTGGAGTTTTGAGACTCTCTGACCGCGGGTTCAATCCCGGCCGGGGTATGGTTTACCCTAGCATTTGCTTCTTTTACAACCCCATCTATAAATATATTAAACAACCATGGTGACATTACACATCCCTGTCTAAGACCTATTTTTACTGGGTAGTCTCCCTCTCTTCTACACACCCTAACCTGAGCCTCACTATCCTCATAAAAACTCTTTACAGCATTTAGTAACTAACTCTGCCACATTGCTCCCCTATCCACTCTATCATATGCCTTTTCTAAATCCATAAATGCAATAAAAACTTCCCTACCTTTAAATACTGCTCACATATATGCTTCAATGTAAACACTTAATCTACACATCCCCTACCCACTCTAAAACCTCCTTGCTCATCCGCAATTCTACATTCTGTCTTGCCTGTAATTCTTTCAATAATAACCCTACCATACTCTTTTCCTGGTATACTCAGTAAACTTATTCCTCTATAATTTTTACAATCTCTTTTGTCCCCCTTCCCTTTATATAAAGGGACTATACACGCTCTCCGCCAATCCCTAGGTACCTTCCCCTCTTTCATACATTTTTTTTTTTTCAACAAGTCGGGCGTCTCCCACCAAGGCAGGGTGATCCAAAAAAGAAAGAAAATCCCCAAAAAGAAAATACTTTCATCATCATTCAACACTTTCACCACACTCGCACATTTTCACTGTTTTTGCAGAGGTGCTCAGAATACAACAGTTTAGAAGCATGCACATATAAAGATACACAACATATCCCTCCAAACTGCCAATATCCCAAACCCCTCCTTTAAAGTGCAGGCATTGTACTTCCCATTTCCAGGACTCAAGTCCGACTATATGAAAATAACCAGTTTCCCTGAATCCCTTCACTAAATATTACCCTGCTCACACTCCAACAGATCGTCAGATCCCAAGTACCATTCGTCTCCATTCACTCCTATCTAACACGCTCAGTCTCCCCCTGCTTTTAACATTTCTGTCATGATCCCGTCAGTTCCAGCTGCTTTACCCCCTTTCATTCTACGTAATGCCTCACGCACCTCCCCCACATTCACATCCTGCTCTTCTTCATTCCTAAAAGATGATATACCTCCCTGGCCAGTGCATGAAATTACCGCCTTCCTTTCTTCGTCGACATTTAAAAGTTCCTCAAAATATTCTCGCCATCTACCCAAAACCTCCATCTCCCCATCTACTAACTCCCCTTCTCTGTTTTTAACTGATAAATCCATTTGTTCCCTAGGCTTTCTTAACTTGTTTAACTCACTCTAAAATTTTTTATTATTTTCATTAAAATTCTTTGACTGTACCTCTCCCACTCTATCATCTGCTCTCCTTTTGCACTCTCTCACCACTCTCTTCACCTTTCTTTTACTCTCCATATACTCTACTCTTCTTATAACACTTCTGCTTTGTAAATACCTCTCATAAGCTACCTTTTTCTCTTTTATCACACCCTTTACTTCACAATTCCACCAATCACTCCTCTTTCCTCCTGCACCCACCCTCCTATAACCACAAAATTAATTAATTAATTAATTGGTTATGGCAATGCTAACAATAATCCTGTAATAAAGATAAATAAAACAAAGAGCTGAAGGAGACTCTCAGACAAATACACACCTACAGTATTTACTCAAACATAAAAGGGAGATACAGGCATCCCAACCCCCTATTCCCACCAGTTGCATAGTGCCTCTCTAGATGAAGGAGTGTTCCATGACTAAATTGCACAAGCCTTCTACAGATGGAAAAATATTTCAAAAGGACTCACCTACAAAGCCGTTTGAAGAGGACATGGTAAGATTCTGTGCCATACTTAATGCCACGAAGGAGGCCCATTGGCGTGTCTCCATGGGCGGAATCATCAAAGGTGATGGAGTTTAGATTCTTGACGGTGATCCATCGAAAGATGGTTCTCACTTTCTCCACGTCTGAGCTGCATTGTCCCACCAGCATCCTCACCAGATCTGTAAATGTCTTCTGGTCCTCCTGTGCTACCTGCCAACCCCAACATAACAGCCACCATTGTTATAAACCAGTATTTTTAAAAATATATGTAAAAGCTTTTGGAAGAGCTAGTGAGAAAAAGAGATGGGCACAACTTAAAAATTATGTCAGTGACATTAAACTACCCTGAAACCAGAGGAAATAAAAAAATACAAGGGAAAGTGTTTAAAGTTTTTAATCCTTTCACTGTCTTGCACATAGATCTACATTTTGAGTTCAGCTCAGCTCACTCAGATAAGATGCGAGTGGTAAATTTTGGCCTAGACATGAAAGAAATTGTTTGTGCAGCTAGTGTGCACAGTATAAAAAAAAAATCCTGCCCCTCACAGTGCATAGTGGAAAAAAGCAAACCTCTGACTATGTGTTTGGTTTAAAATAGTGACTCTGAGGTGCTTGGAAGATTTTATGATTTTAATGGCTATTTCTTGGTATCATTTAATAGAATGCAAGACATACTACTGAAATATAGATACTTTTGGTTCATTTCAGGACTGGAAATAGCTTGAAGTCAAGCTCAAAGTAGTGGAAAAAGATTTTTGAAATTTTTTCTGAGGACAGTTAAGTCCTCCCTACACCCCCAGTCTGTTTTATGGATTTTCATCAGGTCTGCTTCAATTATTGGGATGCCCTAAACCATGACCAATTATTCTTGGTTATATTTTATTATCTTATAGGTAGTAGGTTGGTAGACAGCAACCGCCCAGGGAGGTACTACCGTCTTGCCAAGTGAGTGTAAAACGAAAGCCTGTAACTGTTTTACATGATGGTAGGATTGCTGGTGTCCATTTTTCTGTCTCATAAACATGCAAGATTTCAGGTACGTCTTGCTACTTCTTCTTACACTTAGGTCACACTACACATACATGTACAAGTATATATATATACACACCCTGCTGGGTTTTCTTCTATTTTCTTACTAGCTCTTGTTCTTGTTTATTTCCTCTTACCTCCATGGGGAAGTGGAACAGAATTCTTCCTCTGTAAGCCATGCATGTTGTAAGAGGCGACTAAAATGCCGGGAGCAAGGGGCTAGTAACCTCTTCTCCTGTATATATTACTAAATTTAAAAGGAGAAACTTCAGTTTTTTCTTTTGGGCCACCCCACCTCAGTGGGATACGGCTGGTACGTTGAAAGAAGAAGATATATATATATATATATATATATACACACCCCTCTGAGTTTTCTTCTATTTTCTTACTAGTTCTTGCTCTTGTTTATTTCCTGTTATCTCCATGGGGAAGTGGAATAGAATTCTTCCTCCGTAAGCCATGCGTGTTGTAAGAGGCGACTAAAATGCCGGGAGCAAGGGGCTAGTAACCCCTTCTCCTGTATAAATTACTAAATTTAAAAAGAGAAACTTTTTTTTTTTTTTGGGGGGGGGGGGGGCACCCTGCCAAATCTTCGACTTTTTGTGTGATGAATTCAAAATGGAGGATAACCTAGGAGAAAAGACATGATTAATGAATGGAAGAAATGTTGATTTAGTGCCTAGACTGTTAACAGTGTCTACTTTGAACTCTGTTTTTAAATTGGTTTATTTTTAATTTCATGTAAAATTGGCTGAATTACTATTTCTGTGCACTTTAAAGGATAGTTCTGATAGATGAATGGGCGACTTCTTGTGCTCAATCGATAGAATGGATGGCATACTAGCAAAATGGTTAAGAATTTGGTTGAATGAACAATGGAAATGGTTTAAAATAGGACTCAAAGTGGGTGAAATCACAGACACACAAATTATGCCCAGATTGCTAAGTTTGCACCTGCATATTTCTGCAAGTTTTCCATCAAATTTCACATTTCTGGTGTCATTACCTTCAGAAAAACATTCTCTACCACTTACGAAGATAAAAAAATCCTTTTGGAAAAATGCAGATACTATGAGCACTTTTAATTTTGGGGCTTCTGACACTGAAGAGGTCAAAAAGATTGAAAAAAAAAAATTCACTACAACATCCATGCCACAACAAATAACACAGTAAAGATTAAATTTAATGCATATTAGAGAGAGGCTCTCACCTGTATAGCAAGTTGGTCCACCTCTGCAAACTCATCTGGGTCTGTGTAGATGTCTGTCTTGGTCTGTGGTGGGGGAAGAGGGGGTGGGGGCTGAGCTGGGTAGTGCTCCAAGGCTTCCTCTTCATCTTCTTCCAGGTACTCCGATCGCTTCTCCTGGATGAGTCTCATCATCTCCTTGCTGTGCTTCTCCACCAGTGCTGCCGTCGCTGCCCTACAACAGTGCACTCAGGTTGAACATACAAGTTTTCCCTACTACCTTAGCCATCAGTGTTATCCTTCACCTGTTGCAATTTTACTGCATCTTTTGATTCTGTTCTTAGTTTGTCCTAGCCATTCTATGCTAGCATCCTCATTCTACCTAAGTGCTATCTTCCACTTCTATTTTCCAGTTACTAGTTTCACTTGCTGAATGTGACACACACACATCAGGATGTTCCTGACCTTATATGTTGTCATCCTCTGCTGCTCTCTTCTATTTCTTTTTTCACTGGTCTTCACTTCACCTTGTTTTGTCCTCTATTTTACAACTATTCTTAGGATTATCTTTTGACATTCCTCTCCTCTTTTAATTACAGATAATTAATTAATTCATTCATTCATTCCCTCTCTCAACAACACTGTTTGTCTCTACTTCCCATGCTCAGTCATCACTACACCAGGAAGAAGCCACTGCTACCCATAATGTTTCTTTCACTGCTACTTATCTTTGTCCTCACTGTATCTTCCTCCCTTGCCCTCATATCCTTTCCCTCTTCATTAACCTTCTCTACTCTAAATGTACACTAAATTTTGAAAGGTAAAATGCCCTTTCCCCTCCACTCACACCCTATCACCCCCACCTCAGCCTATTTGCTCTTTTCAAGTTAATAAACTCATCAAGACCCATTCATCCCCCCTCACTATAGTGCTTTCATCTTCAAACCACATCCATTTGTTCCTGCTATCTTGAGTGTCTCTGCCTCCTATCCCAATCTTAATATAACTGTTATTACTGATTATACATTTTCTCTGACTTGTATACTGTACAATGCGTCAAATGGATGTGTTCTAGTGGTATTATATACTGTAAATAGAAACTGTAATCTATCATCAAAGAGTTAAACATTCGAAGTATCCTTGGCATTCATGTTGTCCTTATGTAATTTGTTTGGTAAATTACTTTTATTAATGAGGATTAAATACACTGTGTATATGTTCAGTAATAAAAAAATTATAATCTTGCTTGCATTTTTTCTCATAAAATATTTCTCATTATATTAATTTATACTCTAAATATAGAAAACATTGGTTTATTTATCCCTACATCACAAAAGTGTAAACAAATAGGTGAATAGCAAAAGTGAGCACCCAAATGAGCCATGTGAACTAGAGTGAAGACCCAGGTGAAGACACAAGTGGTGAGCACCAACCTCTCATGTTCCAGCATCTTGCGGGTGAGGTTCTCCTTCTTCATGTCTCTCTTCATGGTCATGTTCTTCTCAAGCTCATCACGTTCTTTCTGGTGCCTCACTGTCAACACCTTGGACTCTTCTCGTGAGCGCTTCTTTGTTGCCAAGTCTCGCTCAAACCTGTAAAATAGAGTGAACATGAGTTAACAGTGACACCACAAGTGTCTCACTCTAACCTGTCAACCACACAGTAAACCTGAGTTATAGTGAGACCACAAGGAAGTATCTGGCAGTTATGGTGGTGCAGGTAAGACAGTCTACTCAAGGGAAGATTTCCTGATGCTGGTGAAGATCTCTTGATCCCATGAATTGGAGTTACTTCTCCCTTCATTGATTCAAACCAAATTACCATACCTCCATTCCACAGGTGCTGTATGATGACTAAGAGTTTTGTACTTACCCCCATATTTTAATGATGCAACACTGGATGTATAATAGTATTAATGCATATTTAAAATTGTACTACATATTTTCATTTAGCTACCTCTCTTTTTGTACATGAAAAAAAAAAACTTACTCAGTAACCAATATCTGAATGTACAGCAATGCATGCAACCATATGACCTGTCTTTGTAATACTCATTTGTGCTTTATAGTTATCTGTCTACAATAATGTCTTATCACTGATTTCATCATTGCTAAGTTAATCTTAAGTTAATTTTAAGCCAGCCCGTAATGCTATGCATATAAGTGGCTTTGGCATGCTGCTCTTACCTGTATTTTTTTGTACCTCTGTATGTATGCTAAAATTACTAAATAAATAAATAAATAAATAAAGTAGTCTGTAAGCATTAGGATACATCTTCCCGAAATGCACCGCATGCTAGTGGCTTTCTTTCATGGTTAACAAAATTTTATTACATGTAAACTACATTTGTATACTGCAGAAAAGAAATAAAGTTGTATTGTATTGTATTTAATAACACAAAAATGAATGGAGACAAATGGTTTTTAATACTTGACGTGCTGTTGGAGTGTGAGCAAAGTAACATTTATGAAGGGATTCAGGGAAACCGGCAGGCCGGACTTGAGTCCTGGAGATGGGAAGTACAGTGCCTGCACTCTGAAGGAGGGGTGTTAATGTTGCAGTTTAAAAACTGTAGTGTAAAGCACCCTTCTGGCAAGACATTGATGGAGTGAATGATGGTGAAAGTTTTTCTTTTTCGGGCCACCCTGCCTTGGTGGGAATCGGCCAGTGTGATAATAAAAAAAAAATAAAAAAAAAATAACACAAAAATGATGTGTGTGTACTATAGAGCTTGACAGAGGAGAGGTCACTACCAGGGGTGAGTTGAGAGTAGTGTTTACCTGCACTGTTCCAGTGCAGCAACAGTCACATTGTTACTGTTCCAGTGTAGCAACAGTCACAATGTTACTCCTCTAGTGTAGCAACAATCACAATGTTACTGTTCCAGTGCAGCAATAATCACAATGTTAAAGTTCCATTCAATGCCCCCGCAGCCCGGTCTGTGACCAGGCCTCCTGGTGGATCAGAGCCTGATCAACCAGGCTGTTACTGCTGGCTGCATGCAATCCAACGTACGAGCCACAGCCCGGCTGGTCAGGTACCGACTTTAGGTGTTTGTCCAGTGCCTGCTTGAAGACAGCCAAGGGTCTATTGGTAATCCCCCTTATGGCTCAAGAAATCGTAATGACACGATTGCAAACAAACCATATCCCCGGCCGGGATTGAACCCGCGGTCATAGAGTCTCAAAACTCCAGCCCGTCGCGTTAGCCACTAGACCAGCTAGCTGGTCTAGTGGCTAACGCGACGGGCTGGAGTTTTGAGACTATGACCGCGGGTTCAATCCCGGCCGGGGGTATGGTTAATCCCCCTTATGTATGCTGGGAGACAGTTGAACAGTCTTGGGCCCCTGACACTTACTGTATTGTCTCTTAACGTTCTAGTGACACCCCTGCTTTTCACTGGGGGATGTTGCATCGTCTGCCGAGTCTTTTGCTTTCGTTGAGAGTGATTTTCGTGTGCAAGTTCGGTACTAGTCCCTCTAGGATTTTCCAGGTGTATATAATCATGTATCTCTCCTGCCTGCGTTCCAGGGAGTACAGGTTCAGGAAATTCAAGCGCTCCCAGTAAATGAGGCGTTTTATCTCCATTATGTGTGCCGTGAAGGTTCTCTGTACATTTTCTAGGTCAGCAATTTCACCTGCCTTGAAAGGTGCTGTTAGTGTGCAGCAATATTCCAGCCTAGATAGAACAAGTGACCTGAAGAGTGTCATCATGGGCTTGGCATCCCTAGTTTTGAAGGCTCTCATTATCTGTCCTGTCATTTTTCTAGCAGATGCGATTGATACAATGTTATGGTCCTTGAAGGTGAGATCCTCTGACATGATCACTCCCAGGTCTTTGACGTTGGTTTTTCACTATTTTGTGGAAGGAATTAAAACGTCTTCAGACGTTTTACTTTCCTCATGTTTACTATATCGGAGTAATTGAAATTTCTCATCGTTGAACTTCATATTGTTTTCTGCAGCCCACTGAAAGATTTGGTTGATGTCCACCTGGAGCCTTGCCGTGTCTGCAATGGAAGACACTGTCATGCAGATTCGGGTGTCATCTGCAAAGGAAGACACGGTGCTGTGGCTGATATCCTTGTCTATGTCAGATATGAGGATGAGAAACAAGATGGGAGCGAGTACTGTGCCTTGTGGAACAGAGCTTTTCACCGTAGCCGCCTCAGACTTTACTCTGTTGACTACTACTCTTTGTGTTCTGTTTGTGAGGAAATTATAGATCCATCTACCAACTTTTCCTGTTATTCCTTTAGCACACATTTTGTGCACTATTACACCATGGTCACACTTGTTGAAGGCTTTGGCAAAGTCTGTATATATTACATCTGCATTCTTTTTGTCTTCTAGTGCATCTAGGACCTTGTCGTAGTGATCCAGTAGCTGAGACAGACAAGAGCGACCTGCTCTAAACCCATGTTGCCCTGGGTTGTGTAATTGATGGGTATCTAGATGGGTGGCAATCTTGCTTCTTAGGACCCTTTCAAAGATTTTTATGATATGGGATGTTAGTGGTGTCGGTCTGTAGTTCTTTGCTATTGCTTTACTGCCCCCTTTGTGGAGTGGGGCTATGTCTGTTGTTTTTAGTAACTGTGGGACGACCCCCGTGTCCATGCTCCCTCTCCATAGGATGGTAAAAGCTCGTGATAGGGGCTTCTTGCAGTTCTTGATGAACACGGAGTTCCACGAGTCTGGTGTATACCTGTAGTGTTAAACTCCACTAAGTTACACCTTCAACACTCTTAAACCATACCATGGGCAGGGCTTGAGCTCTTACTTCATATATGAGGTCGAATTACCACCACACTAACAGCTATCTTCTAGAGGGAACTTGATAAGCTCCTTAAGTTAATTTTGGATCACTCAGGCTGATCTTACCTACACTGGATTGAATGTGGCTAGCACCAACATTCTGACTGATCACACCATCAACCAGGAAGGTTGGTCTAGGATCTGGACATGAGGGCAATACTCACAGAATCAACTGCAGGGCTAAGGAAGGAGAGTTTACCTAGACAATATGGTCTCTGCCAAGGTCTGTGTGAAGGTAGTAAGTTGCTGGACAATATTCTACTACAAAGTCCCTTCACCTGTGAAGGGACTTTGTTGTAGAATAAGGAAAATAAAGCAACTGGAGCTACCCTTCCCTTGTTCAGATTAAACCTGATGACTTCCTATTCCCCAGTTTTTTACTTTAGTTTCTGTAATATCCTCAGTAAGACTGACAATTTGGCAGCTACATAACCCAAAATCAATATAAACAAAAATATAATTAACATACACCAGGGTGTCTATTTTTCCAAGTTTGACAGTGATGGGTGGTACTTGTGTCAGTGTATGTAACACATAACACTTAATAGGCAATATAACCTGGTCCAATACTACACTTCCACATACAAAGTGGCTCTCCACACTTTTGTAAGTGATGCATCAGTGAATGAAGCACCCACTTGAGCATGTAAGTGGAAGCAAAACTCTCTCAAGTGTATTATTGTATACTGTTACCTGCAGCTTATTAAGTGGAGGAGAGATTACTTCTTGCTTCGCCTCACACAGTCAGCCAGTCATAACTGTGTTATGATATGACATAACTGTTATGTTTATCATAACTGTGTTATGATAAACATAACTGTAGCATGATAGTCATAACTGTAGCATGATAGTCAAAACTGTAGCATGACAGTCATAACTGTAGCATGATAGTCATAACTGTGTCATGATACAGTCAACTTTGTTACAATACAGTCATAACTGTTAGAACTGTTATGACTCATGGGGGACATGTATGTGTCAGAAGTTATATCTGTTATGACTCATGATGCAGACATGTCTGTTATGATTCAAAATTGTGTTAAAGGACCCCAATGGATATAAGTCACTCTGTCTGACTTTTTTGGGTTATCCTAGGTACTTTACACATATGCTGCTATGTATGATAACCTGTGTAACTGTATTTGTGTATACATGAATAAACTTACTTACTACTTACTTATGACTCATGACACAGGCATGTCTGTGTCATGCTCGACATGGCAACAACTCTTGCGTTGTCATGACTCATGCTGAGGATGATTAACCTGACCACCCATTTGGCTGCTGTTTTAACGGAAGAGGAGAAATAGCAAAGATTGGCTGGGGAATGGAGAACGAAGGAAGG
The DNA here is from genome assembly GCF_038502225.1 of Cherax quadricarinatus. Classification (NCBI taxonomy): domain Eukaryota; kingdom Metazoa; phylum Arthropoda; class Malacostraca; order Decapoda; family Parastacidae; genus Cherax; species Cherax quadricarinatus. The sequence goes on along the minus strand of NC_091330.1, from coordinate 1,995,574 downwards.
GAGAGCAAAGACTGGGGTGAGAGGTAGAGAGAAGGTGCGGAGGAGAGAGATGAACTGTCAAACAAATATAAATATTGAAAAAGAACACAACAAATACAAATAGTGAAAAAAAGGAAAATATAACTTGTAAGTGTAAACGAGATAATAAGAGAGAGGTCGCTGGACCTATGAAGACGACAGAGTACTTAGATGGGAGAGACTGTGCAGAACCAGAGAACGGGATAAATCTGGACAAAGAGAGAGAGAGAATGCACTTACTGTGAGGTAAGTTTCTCCAGTTCGGTCTCCCACTCTTCCTTGAGATGGTCGTTCATCCTGGCTTCCTCAGCCGCCCGCTGCTTGGCAAACTTCTTATAAAGGTCATCTTCCTCGAGTCTGTGTTGCATCTCCATCTGCTTCTGCACGTTGACATCCTGTTGCGGGTCATACCTGGTTAGTTATATCTCAATGCTTTAAGGGATATCACCTCTCCCACGGCACCCTCTCATACCACACTTCGCAAATTACCAAGGATATACAGAAATACAAAGAAGAAAAACGCTGGGAAGTAATGTGTATATGTAAGTGCACGTTTGTAAGAGCTACCACCCATCTTACATGACAGAAAAAAGATCAACAATCCTACTACAGTGCGAAACCTTTAATGGGATTCCATTTCACACTCACAAGAAAGGATTGTACTAGTTGGTCCTGGTAGGTGCACACATACCATCAAAAACTGTCATGTTTGTTGATAGATATACCGTATTTAAGTGAATTCATACACTATGAAAACTTTAGTTCAGCCTCAATCTAAATATTATTACTTAACATAAATATATTAATTATGTAATGTTTAGACTGATTTTTGCAAGTGACTGTTTTGTCTAGTGGCAAAACAGTCATTTAGCTCCAAGGAGCTGAACTCTTGTCCAGGCTGAGGGACTGACCACCTCAAATACTTTTTCTCCAAGGCTGATGAACTGATTATATTATCTTCATTTCACTACTGCACCTGCTGCCTCTGTATGTGACTGAAGAAACCTACTGTGTAGGCGAAACGTTTCAACAATAAAGATACCAAACTGTTACAGATGTACAAGGCAAGAATCGTAACCAAGATCTTTCAGTGTAAGGTGAACGCTGGTACACTGAAGCCAACTGATCACTTACAAAACAATCAAGTTAAAAAAAAAAGCTACTGAACAATGCACAAATAACCCGCAAACAGGAGAATTAAAGTTATGACATTTCAGTCCGACCTGAACCATTAAATAGTCACACGACTAGCTGATGGTCCAAGTACCGGTTATTTGTGTACAAAAAAATGTATTTTTACGACGTTTCACCAACACTGGCGTTTTATTGAGCACCGTTGAGAGTGAAACTTTGTAAGTTAAAGGGTTTTCCTACTTAAAGTGTCTCTGAATTACTACTTATCGGCTTCATGTCTACTCACTTGTCACATAAGTGTTACACTTACAAGCTAAGTCACTAAAGTCAACTAACAACTGCGAATTCAATGGAGTGATTTTAATTACTCAGGACAAAGAGGAAAGATATACTAATACCTGGAGAGGGTTTCGGGGGTCAACGCCCCCGCGGCTCGGTCCGAGACCAGGCCTCGTGGTGGATCAGGGTTTGATCAACTAGGCTGCTACTGCTGGCCGCACGCAAACTGACGTACGAACCACAGCCATGCTGGTCAGGTACTGACTTAATGTGCCTGTCCAGTGCCTTCTTGAAGACAGCCAGGGGTCTATTGGTAATCCCCCTTATGTATGCTGGGAGGCAGTTTAAAAACTCTTGGGCCCCTGACACTTACTGTGTTGTCTCTTAGTGTTCTCGCTTTACACACGGAGGGCCCGGGTTCGATTCCCAGCAGGGTGGAAACATTTCGACGCGTTTCCTTACACCTGTTGTCCTGTTCACCTAGCAGCAATTAATAGGCACCTGGGTGGTAATCGATTGGTGTGGGTCGCATCCTGGAGGACAAGATTGAGGACCCTAATGGAAATAAGACAGACAGTCCTCGATGACGCACTGACTTTCTTGGGTTATTCTGGGTAGCTAACCCTCAGGGGTTAAAAATCCGAACGAAATCTCATCTTACTAATGGCACCCCTATTTTTCATTGGGGGAATGTCGAATCTCCTGCCGAGTCTTTTGCTTCATAGGGAGTGATTTTCGTGTGCAAGTTTGGTACTAATCCCTCTATATCATCGTTTTCAACTATCCCATTTATCTGGACCCGGAATTTCTACTCGGCGACGATACTATAATGTGGGCAGGGAAATGTGATTAGCAGTGAAGAGTGAGGTGATAACTCTCATTAAGGGTGAAGATGTACAAGTACAGCTACATTAATACAGACAGATTTTTGGAATAAGACACACATGCACAATCAAGATATTTATCGTAGGAAAAAATTTGCTACCGGAGGCAAAACGTCTTCAACAAATTTCTTGATTGTGCATATATATGTCTTCTTCCTACGAGGGGGTGAAGCTACAGAAAATATCCTTGTGAAAGGGCTCGAATACAGGTTAAGCATGTAGTGGTCTCGATGGGGCAACATGCTCTGGAAATGCCAGTCTAATTAAAGATGTCGCCTTTGTTGCAGAAAACACGACTTTATGGGGTGTACGGAAGAAATCCGGAGTGGGGATAAAATTGTAATTGTGGAGGTACTCACAACGGAGGTTCCAACCTGTGCGCAGTAGAGGCCACATCTGAGAACACGGTGGAGAGGAAAGATTTCACAAAAACTAAAGAGAACTAAACGAGAGGCTGTGACGATGACCGAAGTAATGTGTGGGAGAAAATGACTAAGCAGTTAAAGGAGAATCTTGAAACACCAAGAACTGAAGAGGAAGCGAGTCATCACCAAAACAATAACATGGTTAGAAATGTGCCAACATCGGAGGTTAGTGTCCAGCTCTTAAACGACCTGAAAAAAATGCAGAGTGAAAAACTGGTAAATGAGGAGGAGGAGCAAGAAAATACAGAAAATAATGAAGAGCTATTAAGCGGCCAAGATTAGGGATATGACCTTGATAAAAGCAACGTCAAAGATAATAAAGTAGCAAATATTGAAACCAAAATATACAGGAAATTACTTTACGATTAAAGAGGTTACAGATATAGCTAGTGAAAGAGGTAATTGTAATAGTGATGAGAAAGAGTACGAACTACATGTTTGGGAGTCTGCCCTAACATGCCTTTCTCACCTAAAGGAACTAGTGGTAAAGCTATGTGGAAAAACCATAATGGATACAAATATAATGAGCATACTGTAATGTCCTGAAAGGTAAATGGCTTGAAAAACTATGGAGAAAATATTGAAAAACTATGAAGAAAATATTGACATTATAGCACTGCATGAAACCGGAAACAGATGGCACCATACTTAGGTTAACTGGGCACAGAGGATATCACTTATTTGCAGGATTATCACGTAATGTTAAAAGTACTATACCTGCTGATTTAAATATATATATATATATATATATATATATATATATATATATATATATATATATATATATATATATATATATATATATATATATATATATATATATATACTTACAAGAATATAAATTTTATTAATTTTCTTTCCTGATAATTGACTTCAACACTAAAGTAGTAGTAGAGGCTAATACTAGACATCCACACTAATAGAATTAAAGGATTCAATTTCTACGGGATCACACAAATGCTAAACTATTGAGAAATCTCTCTTACTCCTGTAAGAGAAGACAAGTTACACTATGCTTGCTTCATTAAAGCTGGGGACATTGAGAGGGAAGCACTGTACACAACCAAAGAACTGCCATCTTGCTCTGCTACTGATGAAATTGGGTAAAAGGGATGTACTCAAATGAAAAAAAAACTGTTTTGTAAAGAAATGAAACTTGTAGATCACAAGAACTGTTGGAATAATACTTATGAACATGTACGAACCAGTAATAGGGGATACATTATGGAATGGCACGGTACCAAACTGATTATAAAGGAAGAACTCCATAAACACAGATATTTAGAATAATCTATTATAGTTACATCCAGCATCACAGTACAAAATACGGAGTTTTAAAATTCTCTGAAGTTCTGGCTCAGTTAGATCGTAAAACGCCCAGACGCAGCCAGCAAATCAATTACATCTGGGCCAGCAAGCTCCACCCGCGCTACGTGACCACTACTACCATCATGTGCCACTACCTGGAGTTTACCTGGAGAGGGTTTCGGGGGTCAACGCCCCCGCGGCTCGGGCTGAGACCAGGCATCATGGTGGATCAAGGTCTGATCAACCAGACTGTTACTGCTGGCCGCACGCAAGCTGATGCACGAACCACAGCCCGGTTGGTCAGGTACTGACTTTAGCTGCCTGTCCAGTACCTTCTTGTAGACAGCCAGGGGTTTACTGGTAATCCCCCTTATGTAGGCTGGAAGGCAATTGAACAGTCTTGGGCCCCAGACACTTATTGTGTTGTTTCTCAATGTACTCGTGGCGCCCCCGCTTTTCATTGGGGAAATGTTGCATCTCCTGCCGAGTCTTTTGCTTTCATAGGGAGTGATTTTCGTGTGCAGGTTTTGTATCAATCCCTCTAGGACCTTCCAATTGTATATCATCGTGTATCTCTCTCGCCTGCATTCCAGGGAATACAGATCAAGGACGTTCAACCGTTCCCAGTAATTTAGGTGCCTTATCGTATTTATATGTGCCGTGAAAGTTCTTTGTACACTCTCCAGGTCTGAAATACCGCCAGCCTTGAAGGGGGGCCGTTAGTGTGCAGCAGTATTCCAGCCTAGAGAGCACAAGCGATTTGAAGAGAATCATCATGTCTGTATTAGATTAAGCTTTTGGTGGGCGAAACGCCTCTTAATGATACATAGATAATACGCATGTGTTATTCGACACGTTAGTCAGTGCCGCAGGAGATTAAAACCAGTTAAAGCTTCTAGTCTGTCATAGGATCTGGTACAATTGTATTACGAATGATGTACATAACTACTATACCATTACTTATCCCACTATACGGCACCTGTCATCTCTTATCCAGAAGGAGAGAGCATAAATAAGTTGGAAATTTATAGAATGAAGCAATGAAAATAATCTGAAGATGTTAGAAAAAATGCAAAGATTGGAATAATGAAGATGAAGCCTTACTTTACAGAGTATTAGAGTTAAATATAACATCAGATTAACGATAGGAAAATGGGGCAATGATTTAATTTCATTAATTCAAGACGGAGCCAGAAGTGAATGTTCCTTTAACATAACGAGAGAAGATATTCGAGAATATTTCTTCACGATGACAAGAAATATAACCTAAGAGACTGTTTACCACTACAGAAAAAAAAAGGCCACCACCTCGGGAACAGTACAATGCATATGTGTACACAGTTCCTTTAAAAATAAATAAGTTGATTTAAGGCCCGGGACAGTTACACAATATATGGCAGTAAAATAAGTGAACTCCTTAAATTGGGAATATTACAGGCATACTGTGATAGTTTAGGCTGGATGTGAAGTATTAGTCAGGAATACAATGACATGAACAACGCAGAGACACAGATTGAACTTCTCCTACCTAACAATGTTTCAATATAAGTCGAACTTCAGGAAGTATTAGCGAGTTTTAAGGAAGTAGCTAAAAAAACATATGAAGATCTTTTCCTTTTAACTGACAGGAAAAAGACTAGATAAACAGAAGACCGATTTATCATAACACTGTAGAAGATGACGGTGTTCCGTGGCTTGGTAGGCAACCCTCTAGCTTCACATAATGAGTGTTCGAAGTTCGATCCCCGGTATGGGTAGAAACACTGGGTGTGTTTCCTTACTCCTGGTGTCTGTTAACTTAGCAAGTAGGTACCTGGGTGTTAGTCGACTGTTATGGATCGCATCCTGGGTGACAAGACTGAAGGACCACAATGGAAATAAGACAGTCCTCGATGAAACACTGACTTTCTTGGATTATCTTGGGTTGGTTCTCCGGGGTTAAAAATCCGAACAAAATTTTATCTTATTTTAAGATGAGGTTATGTGAATTACCAGGTGTTGCACCTGGGTATCTTTATTTGGAAGATGCTTCGCCCACAAGGAGCTTTATCAAGCCTTATACACGGGAGCCAGAGAGGTGGAAGTAATTAACAGTAGTAGTGGTGGTGGTCACACGCTTAGGCGAGACTTGCTACATAATTTGCTGGCCGTGGAAGTAGTGGTCAGGCTTGACGTGATCTGAAATAGTATTAGTAGTGGTCAATCTTGAAGGACGTTTTGTTGATAGTGAAGAATGTATGTTATAAGCAGTGGTTGTGAAGGATATATATTATAAGCAGTGGTTGTGAAGGCTATATGTTATAAGCAGTGGTTGTGGAGGCTATATGTTATAAGCAGTGGTTGTGAAGGATGCATGATGTAAAAAGAAAGTTCAGACAGTCTCTGTAGCAAGATTTCAATGATGTTACCCTCACATGCAGGTATAAGTCAACGTTGATGACACAGCAAAATGAGTCACAGAAAAACCAAAGGTCGACATTTATGTTCACTCTCTCTCTCTCTCTCTCTCTCTCTCTCTCTCTCTGACAAATTAACACTATGATAAAGATGACGCAGTAGAAAATTAAAATTCATCTTTTACATATGGGATAGGAAGGAAAACTTAAGACTCGAACACGAGACTGAGGTTTTTAGGTAACAAATATTACGGGGGATGTAGTGGCCAGTTGTAAACTCGCACCTGTACCTTCCCTGGCACCATTCCCAGGTAGTTTAACTAGCACCTGTACCTTCCCTGGCACCATTCCCAGGTAGTTTAACTGGCACCTGTACCTTCCCTAGCACCATTCCCAGGTAGTTTAACTAGCACCTGTACCTTCCCTGGCACCATTCCCAGGTAGTTTAACTGGCACCTGTACCTTCCCTGACACCATTCTCAGGTAGTTGGGAAATTGACAGCTGTGCCTCTCTCGGCATAATTCGCATCCTGTGTGTAACTGGGAATGGTGGTGAGGCATGCAGAGAGGCTATTATAAGAGCGAAGAGCCATACAAGCGTATGGAGGTTGTGTACAAGTGTGGAGGCACTGTACAGATGTGTTTTGTTTTCGTACAGATGTCCGGGATCTAGAAGTGTGAGGGTCCCTGGTGCATAGATGTGGGAGTCTTGTATCAGTGTGGGGGGTCTTGTATCAGTGTGGGGGGGTCTTGTATCAGTGTGGGGGTCTTGTATCAGTGTGGGGGTCTTGTATCAGTGTGGGGGTCTTGTATCAGTGTGGGGGTCTTGTATCAGTGTGGGGGTCTTGTATCAGTGTGGGGGTCTTGTATCAGTGTGGGAGGTCTTGTATCAGTGTGGGGGGTCTTGTATCAGTGTGGGGGGTCTTGTATCAGTGTGGGGGTCTTGTATCAGTGTGGGGGGTCTTGTATCAGTGTGGGGGTCTTATATCAGTGTGGGGGTCTAGTACCAGTGTGGGGGTCTTGTATCTGTGTTTGAGGAGCGGTACAGGTGTCGGGAAGCAATTCAAGTGTGGAAGGAGCGGTAGAAGTGGTTCAAGCATGGGAGGAGTGGTACAAGTGTAGAAGTGGTACAAGCATGGGAGGAGTGGTACAAGTGTAGAAGTGGTACAAGCATGGGAGGAGTGGTACAAGTGTAGAAGTGGTACAAGCATGGGGGGAGTGGTACAAGTGTAGAAGTGGTACAAGCATGGAAGGAGCGGTACAAGTGTAGAAGTGGTACAAGCATGGGAGGAGTGGTACAAGTGTAGAAGTGGTACAAGCATGGGAGGAGTGGTACAAGTAAGAAAGGTACAGGAGTAACGGTTCGTACTACTGTGAGGAACAGTTAAGTGAGCAAGGGTAGTGGGGAGGAAGGTGGGAAGGGACAGGGGAGGTAAGGAAAGGTGATGGAGTGGGAGAGGAGGAGGAGGTGAGACAAGACTGGTGGAGGAGGGAAGGGGGGGGGGTAGAGGCTCACATAGTGTTGCCATCACGAAGTCACATATACCCAGTTTAAGTAGTAATAATATTCACTCTTACACAGGTGATATTAAGTGGTTACATGGTGAGGGAGGGAGAGAAGAAGGAAGAG
>NC_091330.1:1970000-1982500 GCF_038502225.1 Cherax quadricarinatus | reverse complement strand
CGCTTAGCCAAGTGTGTCGGGGTGAAGGAACCTTCCTCACACACACACACACACACACACACACACACACACACACACACACACACACACACACACACACACACACACACACATTCACACACACATTCACACACACACACATTCACACACACACACACATTCACACACACATTCACACACGCACATTCACACTCACATATTCACACACACACAAAAATAACCTTTATTGCCTACCAAAATTTGTATACCTGAACGAATTCTATACATCCCTGTCCGCAGATTATATGCTATTAGTGAGAATGAAAACCTGTGAGGACACGACAAGGCTACAACAATAATTGGATAAACTACAAGATTGGTCAGATAAGTGGCTACTAGAATTCAATGCCAAATAATTCATGATTAAGATGCAAGATGCCAAAGAGTGAGTTATCAGTATAAAAATTAACGAGTAACTGTCCAACGGGTAGCAAGGATGAAGAACCCAAGATGAAGCTGAGAGGAGTGACAGAACAGACATAATAAGCATCACAGAGAAGGCAACTGTAACAATAAATAGGAAAATTCTATTTCCAGTTATTTGAAGGAGAGAGATAAAGATAGGAAGACTTGGAACCTCTCATAATGAAGAATCATGGACAGCAGTTAGTGGATACTGTCAGGAAGCCTCATAAAGTAGAATCATGGAGAACCTGGCTGCTGGATACTGTCTTGGAAAACTTCTTTGTCCATCACGTTCAAATTTCAACGAGAATATAAAAAAAAGAGAAACCGATTACGGTATATTTACATGTTCAAGCAGAGTACAGATGACACTTAACAAAGAGGGTATCTTGAGGAGCAAGTGATATTTGTATCCTGGTGTTGCAGAATATATATATAGCAGCAGAGTTGTGAGTGAACACATCGGAAGAATATAACAGCAGAGTTGTGAGTGAACACATCGGAATAATATAGCAGTAGAGTTGTGAGTGAACACATCGGAAGAATATAGCAGTAGAGTTGTGAGTGAACACATCGGAAGAATATAGCAGTAGAGTTGTGAGTGAACACATCGGAAGAATATAGCAGTAGAGTTGTGAGTGAACACATCGGAAGAATATAGCAGCAGAGTTGTGAGTGAACACATCGGAAGAATATAGCAGTAGAGTTGTGAGTGAACACATCGGAAGAATATAGCAGTAGAGTTGTGAGTGAACAAAGCAAAAGCAAGAACAGAACATAGAATGAAAACACCAAAAGGAAGAACAAAGCAACAGAACATACAATGAACACATCAGAAGGAAGAACAAACCAGCAATACAGGAAACACAGACGCCACAATGAAGAGTTAAGCAGATAATGTCAACATTACAGTGGTCGAGGATAATCACACACATTAACTATATAAACATGAAACTATCAGTAAACCATCGTGTCTTCGCACTCAAGCGTCCCACAAATTATGGACTATGATAGTCACACCTTTTTTTTTCTACCTTCGAAAAAGAGGAGGACGGACCTTAACGTTGTTGGTGAAGGTTTCTGGATATCTTAGAGGAAGGAGTACCTTGATGCTGGTGCAGGGTTCCTGATCTTAGAGGAAGGAGTACCTTGTTGGTGAAGGGTTCTTGATCCCATAAAGGAGGGAGTACTTTGACGATGGTGAAAGGTTCTTGATCCAGAGGAATAAAACTGCCCTCCGCTTTTCGGGTTAAGTCTGATTACCTCCTCAGTTCATTTAGAGACTAAATATTTTATCCTACCTCAGATTATTTACAGACTAAGATTTTTATCCTACCTCAGATTATTTACAAAGACCGTCTATCGTACGTTAGATAATTTACAATGTAGAAATGTCTATCGTACCTCAAATTATTTCAAAGCTTCACTCAATCCTTAGCATTTCACTCACAAGAGTCAACCAGTTTTCAGGTACATATTTTATACACGAACAAGGGGTAACAGGCGTAAGAAAATGTCCAAAGTCTCCATCCACTTCAGGATCGAACCCGGGTCCTTCGGCTGTGGGTCGGGCCTCTTGTGAAAAACAGATTAGCGGGGACGGGCACAAGGGAGGCGGGGACGGGCACAGGTGGGCGGGGTCGGGCACAGGTGGGCGGGGTCGGGCACAGGTGGGCGGGGTCGGGCACTGGTGGGCGGGGTCGGGCACTGGTGGGCTCAACTATGCGTCCTTGTGGATTATTACCAGTTTTTATCTTTCAGTAACTATAATAGCTGGACTTCATGAAAGTAGACAAGACCAGAACAACTTGAAATGTTTGACGCCAGAGCTCTGCTGCTGCTCTTGTTACTCTCCGTTAAATGTTAATTCTTAGCCTTTAACCTGTGTTAAAGGCTAGGAGTGTGTTTCTCACATTATGTTTGTTGTTGAACATCAAAATGGTATACAATACCGACAGGTTGTTAGGTAAGACACATATGCAACAGTTAGACAACTTTATTCCGAAACGTTTCGCCTACACAGTAGGCTTCTTCAGTCGAATACAGAAAGTAGGCAGGAACAGTAGAGATGTGAAGACGATGTAATCAGTCCATCACCCTTAAAGTCGTAGAATTTGAGGTTGTCAGTCCCTCGGCCTGGAGAAGTTCAGTTCCATAGTCAGGAACTATCTGACTATGGAACTGAACTTCTCCAGGCCGAGGGACTGACAACCTCAAATTCTACGACTTTAAGGGTGATGGACTGATTACATCGTCTTCACATCTCTACTGTTCCTGCCTACTTTCTGTATTCGACTGAAGAAGCCTACTGTGTAGGCGAAACGTTTCGGAATAAAGTTGTCTAACTGTTGCATATGTGTCTTACCTAACAACATGTTTGTTGTTGTAAAGTTTGTTACTGCCCGTTGTGTTGAATATTAATACTGTACACAATAACCCGCACGTAGCAGGAAAAAAATATGACGTTTCGGTCTGACTTGGGTCATTAACTAGTTAATGATCAAAGTCGGACCAAAACGTCGTCATAACTCATAAATTTCTTTCTGCAATGTGCGGATTATTTGTGTATTGTTCCAGTCACGGTTTTGTGCCTTTTTATTTAATACTGTGCTCCGCTATAGTGTTAACAAGTAAACTATAGTGTTAACAAGTATTAACAGTACGATAATGTATTGTTTCTAAGAGTTAAATGTTTAGTATTGTCCCGTGTGTCGAAGTGAGACAGAACGGTAGACCGACTTCAGGTAGACCGACTTCGGGTAGGCGGGTAGGCGGGTAGGCGGGTAGGCGGGTAGGCGGGTAGGCGGGTAGGCAGACAGGCAGACAAGGAGAGCCCAGATTTGTTTTATTTACAATGCACTAGAACTGTCTAGTTATCTGCCACTTTAAACAGGTTCTAACCCTAACATTAACAGACTAGCACTATCATTATCAAGGTTCTACTCTCCTGACCAATTCACGCTTATATAAATTATAATAATAAAACAAGAAATACTACTCAAAATGCATTTCTCACATTCGGTAATCTGTATTCATAATTCGTTCCGTCTCATGGACAGTGTGTACAAATTTACACAAAAGAAATATCCCCGCCATTTATTCCGAAAGAGGTGCTGGTTTGTACGTGCGGCAAGCACCCTGTGGGAAGACTGGCACCTCTCCCAGACAAGAGGCCTCTATTCGTAGGTAGAAACTACTCAGACCAGACAATCAGCAGTGAGTTGCTACACTATTTTATATGATAGTTACACAGCAACCCAGCATTGCGAAATGGGGGGGAAGGGTGAGGAAGCAGAGAGCTGAGAGAGAACTATGAGAGTACAGGCAGGGACGACCTTGTCTGGCCTCCCACTCAGGTAACTCACTCACTCCACCCGACACACCTCTACACTCCCTACACCTTTACCAACATATACAACACCATCATACACCTAGGTGAGAGTCACCAGTGAGAGACAACACTCAGGTGAGTTGTCAGTGACAGAACACCTAGGTGAGAGTCACCAGTGAGAGACAACACTCAGGTGAGTTGTCAGTGACAGAACACCTAGGTGAGAGTCACCAGTGAGAGACAACACTCAGGTGAGTTGTCAGTGACAGATAACACCTAGGTAAGAGCCACCAACATACGTACACAAATAATGAATTCAGGAGATGAATAAGACACACGTGCAACACTTTATTTTACTCATCAGACTTCGGTCGAAACACAGAGGAAACAGGCTGAGGGACTGACCACCTCATATCATTTTCACTACTACTGCTGTCTTCTCTGCATTCCGACTGATGAAGCTTGCTGAGAATGCGAGATGTCCCATCCATAGATACCTAACTGCTGCACATGTGTCTTATCTACTTGTCTCTACTGTATAGCATTATACATTATGGCGATAAATGACTACATCTCCCCAGACTTGATAATTATATACCAACCTTAAGAATTAAACATCGTCTATCAGCTGGGCAAAGAGAAGTCATGGGTGAGCACACAACCTGAAGATGGTGTATGTTACAGGTTTGATAGTGATAATGGTGTCGCAGCCATGGCATTGATGATAATGTTACAGGTGTGACAGTTACAGTGATAATAATACATGTGTGAGAGTTACAGTGATAATGTTACAGGTGTGAGAGTTACAGTGATAATGTTACAGGTGTGAGAGTTACAGTGATAATGTTACAGGTGTGAGAGTTACAGTGATAATGTTACAGGTGTGAGAGTTACAGTGATAATGTTACAGGTGTGAGAGTTACAGTGATAATGTTACAGGTGTGAGAGTTACAGTGATAATGAAGAAAAATAGTCACAAATCAATTAAATTATTATATAAACTGTTAAAGTTGGTAAACTAAAGTTTTTAAGTAAACTAACCTATTTAAATAATTGTTCAGGAGTTTAATTTTTAAGGCTGCCTAAAATGTTCTGCATAACCAAGAACCTTAAAAAATATTATGCCTATCATGTCAATTAATCCTGTATCTATTATGTACTGTACTTTATAATGGTAGTTTATCAGTGTGTGTTTGGTATTGTCAGTACGCTTCACTCTACGTCACGTCAGTAGCATGATCAAACTCTACGCTTCACTCTACGTCACGTCAGTAGCATGATCAAACTCTACGCTTCACTCTACGTCACGTCAGTAGCATGATCAAACTCTACGCTTCACTCTACGTCACGTCAGTAGCATGATCAAACTCTACGCTTCACTCTACGTCACGTCAGTAGCATGATCAAACTCTACGCTTCACTCTACGTCACGTCAGTAGCATGATCAAACTCTACGCTTCACTCTACGTCACGTCAGTAGCATGATCAAACTCTACGCTTCACTCTACGTCACGTCAGTAGCATGATCAAACTCTACGCTTCACTCTACGTCACGTCAGTAGCATGATCAAACTCTACGCTTCACTCTACGTCACGTCAGTAGCATGATCAAACTCTACGCTTCACTCTACGTCACGTCAGTAGCATGATCAAACTCTACGCTTCACTCTACGTCACGTCAGTAGCATGATCAAACTCTACGCTTCACTCTACGTCACGTCAGTAGCATGATCAAACTCTACGCTTCACTCTACGTCACGTCAGTAGCATGATCAAACTCTACGCTTCACTCTACGTCACGTCAGTAGCATGATCAAACTCTACGCTTCACTCTACGTCACGTCAGTAGCATGATCAAACTCTACGCTTCACTCTACGTCACGTCAGTAGCATGATCAAACTCTACGCTTCACTCTACGTCACGTCAGTAGCATGATCAAACTCTACGCTTCACTCTACGTCACTTCAGTAGCATGATCAAACTCTACGCTTCACTCTACGTCACGTCGGTAGCATGATCAAACTCTACGCTTCACTCTACGTCACGTCAGTAGCATGATCAAACTCTACGCTTCACTCTACGTCACGTCAGTAGCATGATCAAACTCTACGCTTCACTCTACGTCACGTCAGTAGCATGATCAAACTCTACGCTTCACTCTACGTCACGTCAGTAGCATGATCAAACTCTACGCTTCACTCTACGTCACGTCAGTAGCATGATCAAACTCTACGCTTCACTCTACGTCACGTCAGTAGCATGATCAAACTCTACGCTTCACTCTACGTCACGTCAGTAGCATGATCAAACTCTACGCTTCACTCTACGTCACGTCAGTAGCATGATCAAACTCTACGCTTCACTCTACGTCACGTCAGTAGCATGATCAAACTCTACGCTTCACTCTACGTCACGTCAGTAGCATGATCAAACTCTACGCTTCACTCTACGTCACGTCAGTAGCATGATCAAACTCTACGCTTCACTCTACGTCACGTCAGTAGCATGATCAAACTCTACGCTTCACTCTACGTCACGTCAGTAGCATGATCAAACTCTACGCTTCACTCTACGTCACGTCAGTAGCATGATCAAACTCTACGCTTCACTCTACGTCACGTCAGTAGCATGATCAAACTCTACGCTTCACTCTACGTCACGTCAGTAGCATGATCAAACTCTACGCTTCACTCTACGTCACGTCAGTAGCATGATCAAACTCTACGCTTCACTCTACGTCACGTCAGTAGCATGATCAAACTCTACGCTTCACTCTACGTCACGTCAGTAGCATGATCAAACTCTACGCTTCACTCTACGTCACGTCAGTAGCATGATCAAACTCTACGCTTCACTCTACGTCACGTCAGTAGCATGATCAAACTCTACGCTTCACTCTACGTCACGTCAGTAGCATGATCAAACTCTACGCTTCACTCTACGTCACGTCAGTAGCATGATCAAACTCTACGCTTCACTCTACGTCACGTCAGTAGCATGATCAAACTCTACGCTTCACTCTACGTCACGTCAGTAGCATGATCAATCTCTACGCTTCACTCTACGTCACGTCAGTAGCATGATCAAACTCTACGCTTCACTCTACGTCACGTCAGTAGCATGATCAAACTCTACGCTTCACTCTACGTCACGTCAGTAGCATGATCAAACTCTACGCTTCACTCTACGTCACGTCAGTAGCATGATCAAACTCTACGCTTCACTCTACGTCACGTCAGTAGCATGATCAAACTCTACGCTTCACTCTACGTCACGTCAGTAGCATGATCAAACTCTACGCTTCACTCTACGTCACGTCAGTAGCATGATCAAACTCTACGCTTCACTCTACGTCACGTCAGTAGCATGATCAAACTCTACGCTTCACTCTACGTCACGTCAGTAGCATGATCAAACTCTACGCTTCACTCTACGTCACGTCAGTAGCATGATCAAACTCTACGCTTCACTCTACGTCACGTCAGTAGCATGATCAAACTCTACGCTTCACTCTACGTCACGTCAGTAGCATGATCAAACTCTACGCTTCACTCTACGTCACGTCAGTAGCATGATCAAACTCTACGCTTCACTCTACATCAAGTCAGTAGCATGATCAAACTCTACGCTTCACTCTACATCAAGTCAGTAGCATGATCAAACTTTATGAAGAGTGAAACGCAGCCTCGATAAATGCTTGCTCTACACCTGCCCCTTCAATGAGCATGCCTTATCTCCCATTCTCCAAGAGTTGTACGACTCCTACGGGTTCATCGCTTTCTCTTGACTAGACCATAACCTGCACCCGTGTCTTATCATTACCGTCGGTAGTTCGCTAGTGAATCCACTGATAATGATGGTGAGTATGGCAGACATCAAGGACTATATTAAGGCTATTTGCTCAGGACTAGTCTAGCTCTATGTATATCACTACTGCCACCACCACTATTCATATTATCACTACTACTACTACGACATCGTCCGCCGAGGTCCTGATGGTCAACAAGTTGAGCTCAGACTAAGAACGTTGCTTCCTCTTGCTATGTACTTCAAGAATTTTTCCTTAGAACTATGACAGACTACTACTACTTTTACTACTACTACAGGAATGTCCTGGGAGTTCCACTATCAGCTGATGGTTGTGGGTAGTTTGAGAACCAACGTCAGAGTTTCTGTGACAAGGACAGTCCCTGAATTGCGTCTAGCTGAATCTAATATTTACAAAATACTCGTTCAACCGGTCTTAAAGGACTATTTTTTTGCACATGCAACTTCAGTTGGTAATCTCTTCCTGTAACCTCTGCGATGGCTATGGTGGTGGTGGCGGTGGTGATGGCAATGGTGGTGATGGCAATGGTGGTGGTGGCGGTGGTGATGGCAATGGTGGTGGTGGCGGTGGTGATGGCAATGGTGGTGGTGGCGGTGGTGATGGCAATGGTGGTGGTGGCGGTGGTGATGGCAATGATAACAATGGCAGAAGTGGTGATGATAATAGTGGAAGCAGTGGTGGTAGTGGAGGAGGGACTAGTGGTAGTGGAAGTGGCGCTGGCCCGCTAGTTGACCAAGAGACGTGACTCAATCATTTGACTCCGTGAATCATGCCTCGTGTGTGACACAATCACGTAATGACAAAAGAAAAGAGGAAGTATCGAGAGAGAGCGAGAGAGCAACCTAGAGACCTGAGATTTAAGCAAGTTATACTAAAGATAAAAAGTTATCTCATGAATTGATTACAATGGTACTATAGCAGAGAGGATGTATGATAGCGGGTGAGTATCCGGCATTCCCTTCACTCTCACCATCGGCTTACCCTAACCTCCTTCACTCTCACCACTAGCTTACCCTAACCTCCTTCAACCTCACCACTGGCTTACCCTAACCTCCTTCACTCTCACCACTAGCTTACCCTAACCTCCTTCAACCTCACGAGTGGCTTACCCTAATCTCCTTCAACCTCACCACTGGCTTACCCTAACCTCCTTCACTCTCACCAGTGGCTTACCCTAAGCCCCTTCAACCTCACCAGTGGCTTACCATACCCTCCTTCAACCTCACCAGTGGCTTACCCTAAGCCCTTTCAACCTCACCAGTGGCTTACCATAACCTCCTTCAACCTCACCAGTGGCTTACCTTAACCCCTGAAGAAAAACTATATCCAGGGACAGGAATAAACACCACGTCAATCTTTTAGCATAACAGATGTATTCGCCTGTATCAGTTTTATTATTATTAATATTATTATTATTATTATTATTACAAAGAAGAGGTAAACAAGTGAGGATCATAAAGTGCAAAGCGAGAGAGAACTTTTTTCTTTATTCAAGATATTTTGGGAAAAGGCAACGTAAGTTAACTAAACTTAACCATTATAACAGCAGTTAATACGAACACAAACAAAATTGCTTACCAGAGATGAATATATTCTAAGTAACAGAAAACGAGCAGTCAAGGGCAAGCCATTGGAATCCATACACCGGTGTTACCAAATGGATATAACCATAACCGTGACTTTTCAAGATTTGGACCGGTAAGACAGCGGAAATCCTCGGTCAGATGACCAAAAGCTCCAGCTGTGGGTCATCATGTATGAGAGACTCGCGTCAGGAAACACTTGTCCTGTTTCCTGACAAACATTATCCATACTCCGGAAAACAACGTTATAACAACACAACTTTTACCTGGGTTTTTAAATAACATTGAAAAATGACAACATAACTTTTACAGGGTTTTAAATTACAGTAAAAGTGATAACATAACTTTTATAACAACTTCTTCCAGGGTCTAAAATGACAGTAAAAACAACACCATAACTTCTTCCAGGGTCTAAAATGACAGTAAAAACAACACCATAACTTCTTCCAGGGTCTTAAATGACAGTAAAAACAACACCATAACTTTTTCAAGGGTCTTAAATGACAGTAAAAACAACACCGTAACTTTTTCCAGGGTCTTAAATGACAGTAAAAACAACATAACTTTTTCCAGGGTCTTAAATGACAGTAAAAACAACATAACTTTTTCCAGGGTCTTAAATGACAGTAAAAACAACATAACTTTTTCCAGGGTCTTAAATGACAGTAAAAACAACATAACTTTTTCCAGGATCTTAAATGACAGTAAAAACAACATAACTTTTTCCAGGATCTTAAATGACAGTAAAAAAGCAATGTTGTGTTTAGGGGGACAAGTTGGGTGGAATGTGAAATGTTGAGGTTCTCTCTCTCTGGGTGATGGGTAGAGGGAGGCTTGGAGTCCCATCACCCTTCAAGGTGCATTGATGCTTAAGGACTATTGATCCAAGGAACTACAGCAGTCCTCCACTTCCTTGGATTGAATGTGATTACTTACCATTCCTTAGTTGTAAGACCCCTACGGATTTAGCGCTTCCTTTTGAATATACTACCACAACTAGTATCCGTTCTGTTACTATTACTAATAAATAATAATAATAATAATTAGTTGTTCTAGTGTTACTTTTGAAGTCTCTGGGAAAATAGAAGTGGGATAAACTGGATGGGGAAGGGAGGCTGAGACAGACTTCATACATAGTTTTAAGAGCAGATATAATTATGGATCATGAAGCTGGACACCAACAATGCTGAGCGATGAAGCAAGAGGCGGAGCCAAGAGCTATGAGACTCAACCCCCACAAACACAAATTGGGGAGTACACGTATGTACACACAAAAAACACCAATACCAAGAACACCATCACCACTTACAACAACCCTAGAAGAGAGAACCAGGGCATGACATACGCATGACATACAAAATACTCACAGAATTAGATAAATAAAATAGGGACATTCATTTTTGTAAGGGGAGGAGCCAATGGACACAGATGACAGAATACTATACAGATGAGCCACAGCCACATTAGAGAAATCACCTTTTTTCAGTGTAGGTATGATCAAGCCCTGGAGGACAGGAATCAGTAAAGTTGGCTGATAAGAATTGAGATACAGGGCCAGGAGCTATGAATCGACTCCTGCAAACAGAGTTAGGTAAATACAATTGGTTAAGTACGTAAACACATACACGGAGGCAGGCAGGGCGGGGGTCCAGCTGGGCCATATTAGGTCATCAGGTGGTTTTGGGGGAAGGTGTAGCACGCACACCTGCACCTTAACCTGTACTATCCTGTCCACCTGTTGAGAGATAATTCAACCTCCACTACCGCCACCACCAACCACCACCGCAAATACCACCCCCTGCCCTGCCTCGACGATTTTAACGAGTTTTAAGTAGCGATCTCGACCTGATGTTGTGAGTAGAGTGGAGAGCCAGTCAGAAGTATATTGGTAACCTGT
This sequence comes from Cherax quadricarinatus, assembly GCF_038502225.1. Lineage (NCBI taxonomy): Eukaryota > Metazoa > Arthropoda > Malacostraca > Decapoda > Parastacidae > Cherax > Cherax quadricarinatus. The sequence goes on along the minus strand of NC_091330.1, from coordinate 1,971,415 downwards.
TGGCGATCGGTGGTAGTGACTAGGAGTGGTGAGGCTTTTAGTAAATATTGTTTACAAACGTATTATTGTTGTGACAAAGACTGCTCCACTTTCCACATGACAGGAGCCCAGTGAGTCATGCCACATGCTCATTCTGGTGACCTTGAAAACTACAATCATGCCGATACGAAAGATTTTTTTGTGAGACCAAGATAAGAAGACTGGCAAGAAATAACAAGACTACCACCACCTGGGAGCCATGTTGGGAACAACACAAACATAGTGACTGGTCCATCACACCCACACATTAACCTCAGTAAAAAATCTATCAGAAAATTAAATAATATAACCTTCATTTTCATACATTCCAGGTCCTACACAAGCCATGATTACAAGAGTCCATGTTCTAACTGGTCTCCTCGCAGACTTAAATGCAGAATGTGGAACCACTACAGCGACCCATCATAAAAACTGCTGTGTGTTAGTTAATGAGGTGCGAGCGAATGAAACGAATACATGGAGGGATAGTGTGCACTTTAGACTCGTTCATCTGCGCTAAGCTGCTTAACCTCACATACCATGTAGTCCAAGCGACGACAGTGAACAATGAATCCCTGATTTTGGTTATTATTCCTGAATATAAAAACCAGATGAAGCAAATTCACAGTATTCTACACCTGTGGCAGGCAGCTTTCCTCGGGCACATGCAACTGTATGTACCTGGGGTCAACTGTCAAGTATAGGGCAGGTGTAAAAGAGAACATGCAAACAGCAGGTGTAAACAAACATATTAAGAGGTATAGATACAGAGGAACAGGTGTAGGCTGCCAGAAGTACCTAGCAAGGAGCGGGGTACACACAACTAGTCACCACCTGGCTCTCGCCTACACCTGCCAATGGCATCCACCTGCCACTTCTGAACCCAATTCACCACCTACGACTATCTCATCGACTTTCATTTCTAGTACCTGCACCACTGCCTATACCACTACCACCATCACCAGTATACCCTCCCCACCACCTGAACCATCATCACTACCAACACTATCACTCTCCCCGTCACCACCTGCACCACCACCCATACTACTACTACCATCACTAATATCACCATCTTCTCCGCTACCACTACTTTCCTCGCCGCCACCATCACCACCACTACCACCACCATCATTACTACCACCGTCACCGCTACCACCATCGCCACTACCACCAGCGCCTACACCAAGGTGGCGCCTCCTGTATTAGTGACGATGGTGGAACAATGTGTGTGGCATGGCTGCCATGTTGACTTGGGTGTGGCTACCTCACTTCCCTTCTTTCTCCCCTTCGTCCCTTCCATCTCTCCCTCCCTCCCTGCTCTTAAATACAACTACGCAATGTCTCCATCCCAATCTCATCTCCCTCCTTTTAAGGACACTCAGCACCCACGCACGCGC